>NC_135245.1:1844118-2150221 GCF_947623445.1 Clavelina lepadiformis | reverse complement strand
TATTGGTGCGATTAAAACTTGTAGCCCTCGAAAGACTGTATGCTTCTGGTTTGCGGATTGATAGGTTTTTATTTCTTCTTATAAATCCACTGAACCAATCTGGTCCAGTAGTTTGTGAGCGGGGTGAGTTGTTACGCGCTGTATCTTTTTACCCCGTACCGGTCTTGACTGGTAATTCCCTGCTGAAGGTTTACCACAACTGGATACATTTGAAAGGCTATTTGACACATAAACTAGCATAATTCAGCATACTGAAAAATCCCACGCTGTTAAAAACAGCTCGCACTTAACCCGAGCAGTCAATTTTTAAAACAAGCTCAAAATTATCAAACTAACCCTCCTAACCTTTTCTAACTTCACAACCTTTAAAAAAAACAACAAGTCCAAACTTTCCAGAAGTGAAAGATAGTTACGTAATGAATATTTTAATTGAAATCAAGCGGTTTAGATCAATTTATTTTTGTTTTTATAAGGGTTGTAACAACCCGCCCCTGTATCATTTCACCCCGGTTCACAGTGTTAACTGTTAATAATATACAAATGTACAGTACATGAACAATATACAATGATTATACAAAATATACATGACTCATTTTATACAGTGTTAATCTATGTTAATGATGTGGATAAAATACATATGGATTCGGTTTTAAACATTCTAAGCGTTTGGAACACGAGTTCAAATTACAACCATATTGCAATCGCTTTTAGGCTCTTAGCTATAGCCTATACCGAAATAAGTATAGCAATGTCTACATTGACATATAAATATTGCGATAACTTTATCAACTTAAATCTAAAATGGCTTCGTATGTGCTTGGTTTGTACCTTGGTGTTTTCAGACATATATTAGTTTGTCCTCGATTTGGGGTGAAGAAGTTATAGATGCCATAAATTGATTTCTACTTTCTCTTGCCAGGTTGTTCTCAAAACTTCTTTGCACGTCGCATGAACACTGTCCCGGACCCAGTGGAAACCTTTGGGTTGCCGAATCCCTTAATGCTAGGATCTATAAAACGTGCAAAGATTTCTATGGAATTTGCGAGTACGGTCGATGTAGGGGTTTTGATGTGTCCTTGCACGCCTGTGGGATGTCAGAATGGTATTTGTGCCACTTGGGCAAGTGAGTAAGAGTTTGGGCATTTTTATATTTTGTAGATTTAACGTTATTATAATTAGGTTTTACGCCAACAACATCCCTACATAATATTCAGGTATCACTGTTGTTATAAGTTTTTTTTCTTTGTTATGCCTGAGTGATTGTGCTGCTAAATCCTCCATCCGGGCAATAAAAACTTATTGCTTTCTTATGTCTTGCTCTGTCATTGTGATTAGCGTCATTCACTCATTCTATCGCAGTACTGCTGGAGTGTCACCGTTTCATTGTCTTTAAATACAACCCATTAAAGTTAACCGCGGGTCTGTTCAAACTAACATCAATTAAACTCGGTAAAATGATGTTGCCGTTGTATGAAGGTAACATCTGAAACGGAACATGCAAGCATGGTATTCAGATTATCATTTGTTTGTGGCGGCCAGGTTTTGAAACATTTGATTTACAGGTTCTTCGAAAACACTTCTCCGCATATAAAAGACAAGTACGAATCAATGTGCAAGTGTCTCCGCCAGCCGTTTCCGCAATTCAGATGCACATTTGAGACGGCCACTGGAATTCTCCACGCGTTATTGGAAGAGTACATTAATGAAAAGACGCATATCGGAATACGATAGTGATTGATTTTTTGTGCTTGTGTGTTTTATTGCATGCGCATCTTATTATGCTGAAGGAATCGTAACAAATGTTCAATTGCCTTTCCGCAAGCCTCAAGGGTCAAATTATCTAAATTTGTTTATGCTTTTTATTTCTCTGTTATCTCGAAGCATCAATACAACCCAAAGCAGAATTAATTGCTTTATTTGCGTCGCAAAACCCTGGAGTGTAACTCAAGTCTGTCTCATATATATTTCGTTTCATTTTCTGACAGCGTAATAATCAGAAGTGGTTTAAAGCGCAAAGCTTAAAGATCCACAACTTGCATATGTTGAAGTTGTCTTGAGCGTAAAGTAATTGGAATTAGATGTGGAAGCTATTTTCCGAAGGAATAACTTTAAGTTATATAAATTAGATTAATAACCTCGGTCATTGAAAGTTATAAAAAGATCACCAGAAATAGCCACACATTAACTAAATTAGAATCGACAATTTTATTTTAAGGTAGAGAATTTGTCATGCGACAAACTATAAAAGAAATTTTTCATCAATATTTTATAGAAACTTTTATTCCTATATTTGCCAAGCTGCATGATAATGTAATTTTTTGGGATTTTTAAAATGCAACTTTTCGGCAAACTAACCATAGCGAAAAGGAACTAATTTCTCTTTCATTCTTTAAAAACTTTAAACTCTTTCTTTAGAACGAAACTTACAAAATCTATGAAAATATTTAGTTTGGAAATTTATACGGAGAATCTATCGCTTATTAACCAAGTATAAATTCATTTTCTATATGGTCTTAAACAGTAATGTGGATAAAAATAGATTCTGTGCTGGTAATTGGGATTTTCTTGCCGTTCGCCTCATGCATAAACTTTCGCATCAAGATCGTGATCTCTGTACATTCGGCTTTTGGGGAAACTTAATTATTTTTATACGGTGTTAAATTGGATACAATTTTAATTTGCTTTTGCCCTAAACTAAAAGCTGACAACACTTTCATTGACATTCAAGCAAAGGTGCGTCTTTTGAAATTGTCTTGTTTGTCATGGTATAAGCGCAGATTATAAGGTAGCATGCACGCAATGAAAACTGATGTTTATTCTTTGAAAAAAATATGTTATTAAACTTGCGCTTTGCAGCGAAAAGTACGTCTAAAGTTTAAAGGGTCGCGCATAAAAATAAAGAGTTATTTCTTTCTCGATAATCGCTAAAGTTCGGCAAGTATGGCTTATAAATAATGCAGCCGACATGCTTACACCGTATTTAGTGTAGATCTAACTTGCCGAGCGGACTCGTATGTTTAACGAAGACATGTTGGCCACCACAACTGATAAAAGTTACAATAAAAAAAAGATGCAAAAGTCATTTGGAAAAGATATTGTCAGTTGTGACTTAGAGAAAGTTTTAGTGGTGTTATACATCACTGGTATCAGAGTTGTGCGAAACTCTTGTTGAAGATACAAAACGTACGCGCCTATTGATCCACAGCGCGCTGCGTCATAGTTAAAGATTAAAATGTTTTTGCTATTTTAACTCATGAATAATAGAAAGAAGCTAAGTAAAGTGTCGAACTGTCTGCATTTGCAAGTGGCACGCGTGTAGCGAATTGACTCTTGACAAAATACCGAACTTGAATATCAATGAGGTCACTCTAGCGTTACTAAAACTCCTGGCCGCCTTTATTACTTACGTGGAGTCCTTTGCCGCGTGAGGTGTTTTAAATTTACTACGTAGCGAAGTTTATATCAACCATAGACAAGGGGATTACCTCGGTCTTCCAAAGGCCAGATTAAACTGTTTGAATTGACTTGGTGGCAAAACATTAGGCCGAATTTTGACAACAATTAAATGATAATTTGAAAATCAGTGCGTCACTGCGGTCTTACGATTATCTGACGAACCTGCGCTTGAACCAAGTCCAAGACAAACAAATGCAGTTTGTGTTGGCCGTGTTTAATCCAAAATCAATGCGACCTTGTTTTTATTAGTTATGCTCGACTTAATGAGATTGTAATCGTCAGGCATAGAGCAACAAAGGACATCATTTGTTTACAACTTTTTACACAAAAAAAATTTCAAACGTTCTAAAGAAGGTTACGTATTGAGTTCACAAATAGAAGATTAATTAGCATTTCAGTTTGGAACAAAAGTTCGTCTAAATTCTACTCATTCCATGTTCCAAATACTAATATTTTTCACTCACTTCAGTTTAAGTGAAATTTAAGAATCTTAAAACAGGCAAAGAAACGCCAGTGCGTAATGTTTTGCGTCGCCGTAGCTAAACATATACAACCTCGTAACGCCAAGGTGACGTCCACGGCATCTTTGGGATGACGCACGCCAGGTAAAAAGACGACGCTCGATGGCCCAAAAAAACTCAGTAAATCGATCGCGTGTAGTAGATGGAGCTTAGAGGGGGAAGCATTCGTTAGCAAAGTTAGAGGGTATTGGAAGACGCAAAATTAACTGCTATATGCAGTCAGCGAAAAACGACGTTATCCGCTATTAACAAAAAAACTTTTAAATGTGTTCACAACTATCCTTTGCGTTAGACGAGCCCTAAAAATTTTAACTTTCCAGTTGTCAGCTTTGTTTTAAACTCTAGATGACCTGGTGGAAGTAGTAGGTAGGCTTTCGCTTATCAACCAAAATTTGGACTATTGGCAAAAGTTGCCGGTAGCCAACGTAGATAAATAAAACTCGATTCTTACATTTCTGCACAGAAATTATCCAAACGTGGGAGGAATAATTTCAATTAACCGTGAAAGCTATGAGCACTACAGTGCGGCTAAGTTATAACTGCGGTTTATACGCAGGAAGAATACTGTAGAGCAAAGACCGTAGAAAACTTATTTATTATTGAAAGTGAGTTTGTTTTAAAAAAGAAGTCGGCATCGGCTTTAGATTCAAATTTTCAAGTTGTTCTAACTTCACCAGCTGGGTATAAAAGAAATGCCCGCAAATTGCAGCTTCGACGGAGAATGAGCTTAGAAGTTGACAGCAAAAAGGATAAAGATCGTCATCAAAAAGTATGGAAGGAGACGTGAATGACAAAGAAAGAAGGTGAGCAATCATGCGCTCATACAAAGAGATCATCATCAGCACACGTAGATATTTTGCACGTTACAAGTGGGGCGACGGTCTTAAACGTGCAGTAGGTCTTCGTCTGCAAAATACTAGAAAACCGGAAGCCATCGCCATAAGAAATATTACCAGCCTTTGTAAGGGAGCAAATGATGTGGGTTTTGAACGTCTTTGACTAATATATAACTAACGCTTAAAAATAACATACTGCGAACAATCACAAGTTTCCTAGAGACAAAAACGAAAAGATGAAAGGATGAAAGGAAAGGTTGTAAAAAGGAGCGTAAAGTTCTGCTAAAACTTGTCACAACTTCCAGCTCGCATTGACGAAGCTCATGTATAGTCAATCGAGCTTGGGTAGGGCCATAGAAGAGATGTTTTAGTGGGCTACGTTATTGCATCTGCATGAATAATTCAAAACGTGTTAGGTTTGCACACAGCATCGCAAGTTATAAAGTGCTAAAGTTGCTCTTACTTTCTTTGGCAAGCTTAATTAATTTCCCCTGGAGTTGTAAATAATGCAAAGGGGCTCGCAACCCGATCTGAGAGCGGCTTTTTCGAAAAGAGAGAAACCTTTTCTTTGCTTTCCCTTTCTCGCTAAAGTGAGTTAATGTCATTACAGAACGACTTATGCAGGAGAGACTCGCCTGCCTCTCGAAGATGAAGATGATATTAATCTTATTCCGAGGTTGGGGAGCGAGAACGTCTTCTATTCAAACAACAGGAACTCCTTGACTGGAATAAGAAGTAGCGTGGCTGCAGCAAGTAATAATTATGACAACGACTTTATTGATATCTTAATTTTAACCGTATCCAACAACTCTATACCCGCCCAGAATTTCGTAGCGATTTCTGCCAATATCTGTGCTTGTTTTCACAATATAAGAAAATGTATATTCAAGTAAAAAATAAAGGCATCCATACACTTGCGAGCCAGATTGATTTAGTCCAAGTAGAGATTTTTTTCTCATAGATTTCGACGATCGAGTCACCATCAACGTGGCAGGATTGATCTTCGAAACAGAGGAAGAGACTTTGCAATCATTTCCTGAAACCCTGCTTGGAAACAAGACCCTGCGCACTCGCCATTACAACGTTAGAAGAAATGAATACTTTTTCAATAGACATCGACTTGCCTTTGGCGCTATTCTTGGTTATTATCAAGTACGTCGCTATTCATATTTACTCTTCTTCGGTGTTCCTATGTATAAAGTGCTTCTTTTAAAATTGTCATAACTTATACTTAATGTAATGGTTTGTAAGAAATGAAGCAACTGTGGTTGGTAGCGAGTTAATAACTGTATTCTATTAAGCGGTTGCCAGAAATGTAGTTGCAGTAACATATAATTTCAGTACCAAAGTCAACTTAAGCCTACATAAGTGCTTGTCATACTACATGGTACTTCAGTGACCAGGATTTTTTGCTAAATATTTTAAGAGAACAAAAATTTTAAACCTTAGCTGCTGTTCTTGCAGAAGCATAAAATTTGAGACCTCCCCGTGCAATTAACCTTCTTTTTTTCTGGTTTACCTTAGAGCGGTGGAGACCTTCGACGTCCTGCCGATATTCCAGTTGATGTTTTTTTGCAAGAGATTAAATTTTATCAATTGGGAGACGAAGCCATAGAGAAATTCAAAAACGAGGAGGGATTTATCAAGGTGAAACAAAAACCGCTTCCTACGTCGGAGCCGCAGCGAAGTATCTGGCTACTTTTTGAGTGAGTTGAGTTGGAGACGAAAGTTTTAAAATTTTGCTTGGTAAAATCTAAATGAAACAGTTTCTTATTTAACGTTTGGAACAACGTTTAACGTTTGCTCATGAGAAATTATCAACCGTTAAAATTTTTGGATTAGCTTTAAACAACGTTTTAAAATAACATTTGCATAGAGTAGAAATTTGTTTCTACTGGTTTTCAATTTAACTTTACAAATGCAGATATCCAGAGAGCTCTCCCGCTGCTCGTGTCATGGCCATTGTTTCTGTGTCTGTAATTCTTCTTTCAATCATATGTTTCTGCCTCGAAACAGTCGATTCGATTAAAAATCCTAAACCTCCTACATCGTCCAACGCATCGGCTAACGCCACTGATGTCACACAAGGCAGACCAACCGACCCGTTCTGGTTCATTGAAACGGCTTGTATCTGCTGGTTCAGTTTTGAGGTGACGTTGCGTTTCCTTTGCAGCCCGAACAAGTTCAAATTCTGGAAAAATATCATGAACATCATAGACATTATCGCTATCCTACCTTACTTTATAAGCCTCGGACAAAAAGAGCCACCATCAAGAGAGAAGGAGGGAACAGGGACGTCACTCGCCATCCTGCGGGTCATACGTTTGGTGCGAGTCTTTCGGATTTTCAAACTATCCCGTCACTCGAAAGGTTTGCAAATTCTCGGCCAAACGCTCAAGGCCTCGATGCGCGAACTCGGTCTTCTGATATTTTTCCTCTTTATCGGAGTCGTGCTCTTTTCCTCCGCCGTCTACTTCGCGGAGGATGGGCAAAGCGACGAGTTCCCGTCGATCCCGGAGGCATTTTGGTGGGCTGTCGTTACCATGACAACGGTAAGGTTTCATCTGAACAAAATGTTGCTCAGCGATTATATTAATTGTAATAATCAGTCATAAGCTTGTTGGCAATTATAGACCTAAAGATATATTATCTTGAATGGGTACCCCGTCATTTAGGGCCTACCCTTGAAAATTGTTATGAAGTTGAGTTGACATGTTTGCCGCGATTGCAGGTTGGCTACGGTGACATGAAGCCAACAACACTGGCGGGAAAAGTGGTTGGGTCACTGTGTGCCATTGTCGGGGTATTATTTATCGCCCTGCCTGTACCTGTTATCGTGTCCAACTTTAACTATTTCTATCGCCGCGAAGTCGTCCATGACGACGGCGAGCAATACGAGCACGTAAGCACGTGTCCTAAGATATCTTCATTGGTAAGATGGAAGCGGTCTGCAGGGAGTTCCATTCACTCAAGCCCGCGTCAACGCAAAAACTCTTTCGATGTCCGGGATGCAAGCGAAAGCCTTGATCCAACCCCGTCTCCGACCACTATACACAACATCAATGAATGTCTACCGCAGGGAATCGACAACAACCAGGAACAAGACGGAAATGGACGGAATGGAAAACAACTAAACCCCGTCTGTAGCAATTGCATTCTTTCACGTAAAATTGAAACTAACGTATAGTTGACTCGTTGTTGACTTTTTTTAACTTGGGAAGTTGTTCTGTGGCTAATCACACGTGACTTATCTAATGTTTGTTAAATTCAATGTTTTCCCGGTATTTTCTAAACCTCAGATATCAATACAGGAACATGGTTCGTCACGGTAATGTTTGCAGCGAGGCACAGGATACATAAAAATAATAAAACGTGTGTGTGTTTTCCGTTTCATCACAAAGTGAAAGCCCCACACATGCTTTCGAAATATTTCATGGAATACAGCGTGAGTGGAAGTTAGAAAACTGTTCAACCTTACCACGCATGCTCCCTCGTAATGTTCACCCTTATCGTTACTGTGTTTGCCGAAAATAAACGAAACTGTTATTGCAATTGCAGCAGTGCAAGAATTTTTTGTAGTGCTTTTACAAAACTAAAATGTTTCGAGCTTCCGTCATCAGAGAAGCCTATTTCAAGTCAAAAATATTCTATAAATATCTGAATAATAAAGTTGAAAAAATGTAAAAGTGTTTTAGGAACTTTTCATGTTGCGATATCGCTTAGCCCACGGGGCGTTCTGGAAATTGTAGGCTGGTGCATACACACTGAATAGGCGATTTAGCCCACGGGGCGTTCTGGAAATTTTCTGTTGACCAAGTGTTTGACGCTTTGTCATTGTCAGCGAACGTGACACATACGGTGGAGGCCTATGTAAGTTCTTTGTACGACTTAGCTCAACATTTCTATACAGACCAATACCTGAGATTTTAAACAATGTGGAATGAAATGGTAATCAATTTCTTTAGTACAATAAGGGATCGCAAACATTATCGTTAAGATTTATTTCGAGTTTATTGAAATATGTAAAAATAAACACCTTTAGTCAGAACTATAGAAAAGAAATGCCCGCCGTGAAATTATACCTCCATGATTTTGAAAACTAGTGGTTTAAGACCGGCTAATATACACAGTTACACTTGCGTTGTGTGTGCTATAATTTATTTGAAAGAATTAAGTTAATCAAAGTTGACCAAATCCTCTCTCGACTTCGGCATGGCAGGTTACAGTCATACCGAAATTTGATCACCAGGTTTGCCTCGCTAAATGACTTTGTCAACTAAATATGTGACAAAGTGTCTGATTTTAATACTTTTATGTATATATTTTATTAATTGGTACATTCACCATTTAGACATTTAATGCATGATATGAACTGTTAGTTTTGCACTTTTTAAACACGTTCATTTAAGAAGTCAGCTGCATTCCTGAATTGCTATTATGAACCGAGTTGTGTGTAATCTATTGCGTTTATGTTGTTTGTATTTTAGTCGCGTACTTTAGTGTGGTTTCATCCGTTGTTTGGCGTTGCTTGCGTGTCATAAAATGGCTGTTGTTTTTATTTAATTCGAGCCATCGCTATACCCAAAGCAAGAATCATTTCTCGTTTGTTGAAGTTTAATCAAGCGAGCCATTTCACAATGCGCGCTAGAACTAACCGTTGGTTATTTTTAAGATTGTGACTAGCACCATCCCATGCTGTATACGCTGTTGTGTCCGGTTAAGATGTCCGGTTAAATTGATTTCATTTATAACTTGACTTTTAAGGTGAGCTAATGTCGAGGAGGCAGTTGAAAAATTTATGATTGTCCGTTTAAAGCGGGGAAACTCGATACAGAAGAATTTGGCGTGACGTTATGAAAAACAGGAGTCGGTAAGCTGCTTAATTGTCTGTAAAGTTAGCTGAAAAGTTTACGAACAAGCATCCAGTTTTGGGTTTAATTTTTGATAAGTTTTCCTCTGCTTTGTTGCAGTTGAAAATAAAAAACATGACTCAGGCTCCAACCACAAAAGGCCTACATCTGGCACGCAGTGTTAGTTAAGTGAAAATGAGATGAAGTGCTGTGGCGCTTGAGGGTCCCAACTCCGAACAAATGACAAGATTGCTTTCCAAATAGACATAAATAAGCAAATAGCCCATACCAAGCACACAGTAAATAACACAATGTCTAATTACGAAATATTTCACGCGGTTAGCCCAAAGGTTGGACAAAGTCACCGTGCGGTGGCGCTACAACCGCCATAGTACTGCATAGCACAATAGCCAGGGTTGCCATACCGTCCTTATTTCTAATATTTTCCTTTTTTTGAAGGTCTGTGTCTTAGAAAATATTTTGTTTTTTCTTCTAAGAAATGTCCTTATTTTCACTTACGTTCTTGATTTCGTCTTATTTTTAGGGCAGAGGTTCGTATTTTGGCATTTTGACACCTTCAGTATAACATATTGTACCAAAGAGATACAAAAATTGAGAACATACAAATAGTATGTCGTTTATTCATTTTTGGAACATTGATTGCCTTCTTCTGTTGTGCACTGTTTAAGGTAGTATTCTTCTTTTGTTTCTTGTTCGATCTTATTTTTGAGTGCAGACCGATGGCAACCCTGACTATAGCTTATGCGTATGGGTGTAAAAAAAATAAGACTAATCTCTGGATTTCTCTGCACAAAAGGAAAAGATGTAAAGCCATTGCAATATAAGTGAATAAAATATTTCAGATCTCACCCTCATTAAGCCGAAACAACCAAATTTAGTCTTGGCTAATGATGATAAAAATGTATATTTTAGGACTTATATACGCTGGAGAGCGCTTTCACCGGTTAAGGTCAACTTGCTGTTTTCGTATCAGCAGACGAATGTTTAACAATTTCAATAATAGGTTATGTTAGGAAACTCTTAAAGCGTAAACTTAGTGATGGACCCTTTTTTTCGGTTCTACTTTGATGCCATTCTTTGACTATCATCATTTCTTGTTGCGCTATACGAGAAGTTTTAAGCGCTCTGCTGAGTGCATACACATTCGTGTAAGTGAATTTATGACGAAAATGTGGCAGAGTGTGAATATGAAGTTGAGCCCATATCTGGAACCAGTTTTGTTTCACACTTATGCCCGAACCCGAACCGAACAGCTCTGAAAAGAGTTACAACTCTAATTCATAATATATCATGAATAATTGTCTTTTTGCTTTATCCATATATCTTACTCCTATATCTTCAGCTTGTAATTTGAAAAGAAATGCTATTTCTTGACGGTCACAACAAAAAATTTAAGTATTTTGCTGTTTTGTTGGGGTTTGTGCCTTGGGTTCTGTTACTGCTTACAATGCAAGCCAGCTGTGTAAAGCTTCAACAGCAAGTATATATCAGAAACATTTTCAACTTTCAAAACAAAAGGCAGAAACCTAAGTTTCAATCGAATGAATCGACTTGTCTTAACTCAATATCTTGTGCAAAAGTAAAAAATATTTCTTTTACATGCTGCGTTTATGCATGCTGTGATTAGTCAAGCGGATGCAAGGACTCAAGCTCTATTGGACGAGGAATATAACAGATATGGAGACATATTGCAAGTCATATTTTTCTATTATTTAGTGAAATTGTTTGATTGCTTCAAACCGGCAAAGTCTTTGCGTTTAGCTCTAGAGTGGCCTACACATTTTTATTGTTGATGTAACAACATTTGCAGACTTTGGTCACTTGACTGGCTGCAGTTTGTAACCTACTTATTGTTCCAACACTTTTTTGTATTGTGCTTTGAACTTGTGATAGGTGATAGCATAAACTGTTATTGCTTTGAGACCAATTTCATGTTTCGATACTTATAGGCTATTGCATACACTCGCTAGTCGTACATAGCCTTGAACGTACGTTAAAACGTTTGGCCGCCTGGCCATGCGTCAATCCTACCTGCAGACCCATACCCGTAAATGACCGCAATGTATGGCTCTGTTCATGCAAACGAAATACGCTTTACGCACGACTTAGTGAACCGTAAAGGTTAGTTTTTGACTGGGAAAAGTCGATCAACAAGACCTTTCCTAACAAAGCGCAAAACTGTGTAACTTGGAAAACTTCGCCAGCAAATCAAGTCTGTATTTTGGTCGTGAATCTGCAAAAAAGTGAAAACGTTTGCCCGCAAGGTCGTATGGTGTAAAGGTACACCCTTAAACCGTTCATCTAAAAATTTTTTGTTCTTGCTAAACAAACCTGTTTCGCTTGATTAAAGCTCGACACAACGTTTTACACATGATCAAGTACAGTAAACGTGTTAGTTTATGCGCGACTCGAGAACTATTTGCTAAGGGAAATGCCACTTGCACAGTAGGTTACTTCAGGGTATAGGAATCCTGTAAACTCAACGTTTATGTTTTCTGGGCAAAAGTTGAACAGTTAGAGTCCTTAGATTAGAGCTAGATTTTTGCATAAAATGGAATTTTTGTGAGAACGAGAAAGAACAAAATCCTCCTGATTTGATGGTGATTTGATCGATCCTTATGTCTGTTTCTATACAGACTCTTTTTATATCTAAAATATAAGTGACAGAAATAGCTTTTGAAGTTGCATGAATTCACATTTTTCAAGAAAAGCAAAGCACCTTGGAGTTTTCACTACCTGGCATAGTTTTTCATTGTACAGGAGAATGTGTAAGGTTTGTACTTTGTAGGTTTATGTTTCAGTCAATACTAGGCAAGGATACGTTTCTCATCCACAGCAGAGTTGTAAACTGGTCTTTTGTTGTTAACCCGAACCCCACCCGTATCCGAAAAGTTATTTCAAGCAGGATTTAGGTCCGAAAGTTAAATTTGCTGAATGAATTAAAGCCATCTGCTGTGCCATGACTGTCAACATGTTTTAAATCGCGCTGTGATAGAGGTTTGAAGCACCCTGCTGAGCGCATACACATGAAAGAAATAGAAACCCTGAAAAGAGTGACAACTCTGATTCATAATATATCATGAATAATTGTCTTTTTGCTTTATCCATATATCTTACTCCTATATCTTCAGTTTGTAATTTGAAAAGAAATGCTATTTCTTGTCGGTCACAACAAAAAGTATTTTGCTGTTGTGTTGGGGCTTGTGACTTGGGCTCTGTTACTGTTTACAATGCAAGCCAGCTATGTAAAGCTTCAACAGTAAGTATATATCGGAAACATTTTCGACTTTCAGAACAAAAGACAGAAACCTAAGTTTCAATCGAATGAATCGACTTGTCTTAACTCAATATCTTGTGTAAAAGTAAAAAATATTTCTTACACATGCTGCGTTTAACAATAAGCCATGGTTTTTGATTTGCAGCCAAAGTTGTAAAAGGTCAAATAATCTCGAAGCCGTTAACAACACAGCGACGCAGAAGGAAATGACGTTGCAATCAAGAAACGTCACAACCTCGAACAAAACCTACGCTTCCGATAAATCGCTTTATAGCACAATTTCAAGTTCCGCAAAGTCGAACAAGTTTTTAAAAGAACCAAATATTTATTCCAATAACGACAAAAGCAGCTGTTTACTTGGTACGTTAATATGAATAAATCTTTCAAAGACAAGTATACTTCAATTAAAAAGCAGTTTCAACATTCTGAATTACACTTATTTAAATCAAACGACGTTGAAACTGTCCTTGGTATATTTTCGCAGGAAAAAACATATCCTGGAGCATGATTATTTTCATCAAGTCGGCTGCATCTTACGGGATACGTCGCGAATGGATTCGTAAAACCTGGGGTTCTATAGGCTATCTCGATGGCGCCACTTTCCAAATTGTTTTTGTGATTGGTCAAGCACAGGAAAGTACTCAAGCTTTATTGGACGAGGAATATGACAGATACGGAGATATATTGCAAGTCGACGTTTCGGACGCGTACCTGTGAGTGAAAGATGTGTTATTTTTCACTTACAATTATTCTACCTGGCATCTTCTAAATCATGGATTTCTATTTGATAAACAATGCTTTAACGATTTCAGAGATGTTGGTTTGAAGACGTTATCGGGGATGCGGTGGACCTCAGACAAGCTTCCCCGTCAATATTTCTACTCCAGCGGTGACGATGATATGATGATTGATCTCGTAAAACTAAAGGAGGCCGTTGATAAGAACATTGCAAAAACTTCTGAGGAAAAGTGGCCAGAATTTCCAATCATTTGCACTTACGAAACAAGAGAATCATCCCATCCTATACGGGATAAACGACACAAAAATTTTATTTCTGTACAAGATTATAGTGAGCCAAACTGGCCCAAGTTTTGCCTCGGTGGATTCTACACAACCAGCGTTCGCGTCATCAGACAATTGTGGGAAGCGTCGTTGACTTCAAAGCGCATAAATACAGACGACGTTTTCATAACTGGAATACTTCGACAGAAAATTGGAATGCCCGATAACTTGGTGGTGCCAGGAATAAGTGAAACCTGCCAACACTTGGGCGGGTTTATTGAAAACAGATTCAAGACAATGTGGTCAGAAAGAAAGAAGAAATTTGAAAACAAGAGCATCTGTTTTAAACTTTAAGATTACATGGTCTACGAGGTCGTGTTATAACAGAGAGAATTTCTTTTGAGCTCTGTTGTTATATGGCTTCACTTATTCTTATATTTTATGTGTACGGTTTAGGCCTTTACGGTTTTAGGCTAAAAATGATAAGTCATACCACGTCACGGAGGTTATCTCCAATTCGTTGTACAAGAAATCACAAATGAAAGAACGTAGCCATAGCCATACCCACTTGCACTTGCGTTGTGTGTGCTACAATTTATTTGAAAGAATTAAGTTAATTGAAGTTGACCAACTTCTATCTCGACTTCTGCATGGCAGGTTACAGTCATACCGAAATTTGATCACTTTAAATGCAACATGCCTCGTTAAATGACTTTGTCAACTAAATATGTGACAAAACGACTGATTTTAATACTTTATTTAAATAGTTTATTAATTGGTACATTCACCATTTAGACATTTAATGCATGATATGAATTGTTAGTTTTGCACTTTTTAAACACGTACATTTAAGAAGTCAGCTGCATTCCTGAATTGCTATTATGAACCGAGTTGTGTGTAATCTATTGCGTTTATGGTGTTTGTATGTTAGTCGCGTACTTTAGTGTGATTTCATCCGTTGTTTGGCGTTGCTTGCGTGTCATAAAATGGCTGCTGTTTGTTTAATTCGAGACATCCCTGTACCCAAAGCAAGAATCGAGTCTCGTTTGTTAAAATTTAATCATTAATCAAGCAAACCATTCCACACGGTGGGCTTGAACTAGCCGTTGGTAATTTTCAAGGTTGTGACAAGGGTCGTCCCATGCTAAAAACGCTGTTGTGACTAGGATCGGAATACGCTGTATGCGTGAAGCGTTTTAATTTATTCAAGATGTCCGGTTAAATTGATTTTATTTACAACTTGATTTGTAAGGTGAGCTAACGTCGACGAGGCAGTTTACAACTTTATGATTGTCCGTTTAAAGCGGGGAAACTCGAAACTGAAGAAGTTGGCGTGACGTTATGAAAAACAGGAGTCAGTAAGCTGCTTGTCTGTAAAGTTAGCTGAAGATTTTACGAACAAGCATCCAGGTTTGGGGAGTAATTTTTGATAAGTTTTCATTTGCTTTGTTGCAGTTGAAAAGAAAACCATGACTCAGGCTCCAACCACAAAAGACCTACAGCTGGCACGCAGTGTTAGTTAAGTGAAAATGAGATGAGGTGCTGTGGCGCTTGAGGGTCCCAACTCCGAACAAATGACGAGGTTGCTTTCCAAGCAGACATAAATAAGCAAAAAGTGCATACCAAGCGCACAGTAATTAACACAATGTCTAATTAAGAAATATTTAAAGCGGGAAGCCCAAAGGTTGGACAAAGTCACCGTGCGGTGGTGTTACAACCGTCACAGTACTGTATAGATTTAAATAAACTAAAAGATTACTCCCTGCATTTAAAAAAAAGGGAAAATAGGTAAAGCCATTGCAAGATGCAAGATGGCCGCCTTTCTGTTTTCATACCAACAGATGGATTTGAAATTTGAATTATAGGTTATGTGCAGACACGTTCAAAGAGTCAACTATAAGTGACGGACGTTTGCCACTTTTTTTCGGTTATATTTTGATGCCATTCTCTGACTATCATCATTACTTGTTGCGTTATGCAAAGGTTTAAAGCGCTCTGCTGAGTGCATACACATTCGTGTAAGTGAATTTACGACGAAAATGGGCAGAGTGTGAATATGAATTTTTGCCTAAATCTGGAACCAGTTTTGTTTCACACTTAAGTCCCAACCCGAACCGAACAGCTCTGAAAAGAGTTACAACTCTGATTCATAATATATCACGAATAATTTTTTTTTTGCTTTGTCTATATATCTTACTACTATATCTTCAGCTTGTAATTTGAAAAGAAATGCTATTTCTTGACGGTCACAACAAAAATTTTAAGTATTTTGCAGTTCTGTTTGGGCTTGTCATTTGGGTTCTGTTACTGCTTACCATGCAAGCCAGCTATGTAAAGCTTCAACAGTAAGTATATGTCGAAAACATTTTCGACTTTGAAAACAAAAGACAGAAACCTAAGTTTCAATCGAATGAATCGACTTCTCTTAACTCAATATCTTGTGCAAAAGTAAAAAATATTTCTTACACATGCTGCGTTTAACAATAAGCCATGGCTTTTGATTTGCAGCCAAAGTAGTAAAAGGTCAAATAATCCCGAAGCCATTAACATCTCAGCGACGCAGAAGGAAATGACGTTGCAATCAAGAAACGTCTCATCCTCGAACAAAATCGACGCTTCCGATAAATCGCTTTATAGCACAATTTCTAGTTCCGCAAAATCGACCAAGTTCTTAAAAGAACCAAATTTTTATTCCAATAACGGCAAAAGCAGCTGTTTACTTGGTACGTTAATATGACTAAAACTTTCAAAAACAGGTATACTGCAATTAAAAAGCAGTTTCAACACTCCGAATTACACTTATTTAAATCAAACGACGTTGAATCTGACCTTGGTATATTTTCGCAGGAAAAAACATATCCTGGAACATGATTATTTTCATCAAGTCGGCTGCATCCTACGGGAGACGTCGCGAATGGATTCGTAAAACCTGGGGTTCTATTGGCTATCTCGATGGCGCCACTTTTCAAACTGTTTTTGTGATTGGTCAAGCAAAGGCAACTACTCAAGCTCTATTGGACGAAGAATATAGCAGATACGGAGACATATTGCAAGTCGACGCTTCAGACGCATACCTGTGAGAGAAATATGTGTTATTTTTCATTCACATATTCCACCTGGTATACTTCTAAATCATGGACTTCTATTTGATAAACAATACTTTAACGATTTCAGAGATGTTGGTTTGAAGACGATGTCGGGTATGCAGTGGACCTCAGCTAAGCTTCCTCATCAATATTTCTACTCCAGCGGTGATGATGATATGATGATTGATCTTGTAAAAGTAAAGGAGGCCGTTGATAAAAACATTGCAAAAATTTCTGAGGAAAAGTGGCCAGAATTTCCAATCATTTGCACTTACCAAACAAAAGAATCAGCGCATCCTATACGGAGCAAACAACACAAAAATTTCGTCTCAGAAGAATATTTCCGTTGGCCTTACTGGCCCAAGTTTTGCCTTGGTGGATTCTACACAACCAGCGTTCGCGTCATCAGACAATTGTGGGAAGCGTCGTTGAATTCAAAGCGCATAAATACAGACGACGTTTTCATAACTGGAATACTTCGACAGAAAATTGGAATGCCCGATGAAATGGTGGTGCCAGGAATAAGTGAAACCTGCCAACACTTGGGCGGATTAAAGGAAAATAGATTCAGTACATTTTGGTCAGAACAAATGAAGAAAATCGAAAATAAAAATACCTGTTTCAACCATTAAGAACACCATTCGCCTGCTATCAATATATTCGTTTTTCTATTATTTAGTGAAATTGTTTAATTGCGTCAAACCGGTAAAGTCTTTGCTTTGGAGTAGCCTACGCATTTTTATTGTTGATGTAACAACATTTACAGACTTTGGTCACTTGCCTGGCTGCAGAGTGTAACCTACTTATTGATTTCAACCCATTGTTTAATTGTTGTTGCGTTTTAAACTTGTGATAAGCGATTGCGTATATTGTTATTGCTTTGATATAATCTTTGCCGAGAAGTTCTTGGCAAGAACAAATATTTGCACGTCCCCTGTACGGCTTTTCATTTAAGCATTCAAATAGCAAATATGTTTAAACAAAAGATTTGGACTTTCAGAGAGTGACTGGTTTAAAGAATGTTAACCAAAGAATCTAACTTGAATGACAAGTCAAGTTACCCTTTTAATACTCTGGACAGATGGAGACTTTTGGAAGAAGGGGCATGTCAGCTTAAGCCAATTGATATCTGAAGTCAATTTTCACACAGAAAGCGAAAAATACCGCTTTCGTCAAAAAAAACCGTTTGAAAACTTAAAATATTTTCTTTATTTGGCGGCTTCATCATTGTTCCTAAACATATGAACTTTATTTCACGTTACACTTTGATGGTTTGGACAAAAAAAAATCGTTTACCTTCATGTAATCTATTCAAAAAGCACCGACTCGAGGCAAGAGTCTTTTCAATTATTGACTCGAGTCGGGTCATAACATTTAAGGTATTTTCTAGAAAGGGAGTCAAGGCAAATCTTTGCAAAACGTTAGCATCAACGACCGTTTTCCGTTCATACAAATTTCACTTCCGTTAACAGTTTATTGAAGAATGCAATTTTTGTTTTTCAACCACGTAAGCTAATTTGATTGTCTAAATATGTATCTATGCTGTACCCCAAAATCCATGCACCAAACCATTTCCTTCTTTTTTGAAAACAAACCACTTCGAAAGTGTGTATAGGAAATTTTATTTCAAGTTGTGTGTTGAGATTGTCTTGGCAAAATGCAAAAGCTCAGTAAGTCCTACTTCGTTCTATATATTGTAAATCTGACAATTTTCCTAACAAAATGCCCTGGACACCCATTGGGTGATTTGGCCATAGCCACAAGCCAACTTGAACTAACGACATTTCATGTTTAATCTTGGGTCATGCAGATATGTTTCATGAGTGCACACAATGTTACTTATTTTATTCAACTTTTAGCCCAATGTCTAAACGGGCGAACCGGTTAAGGTAAAATTCAACTGAACTCGTTAAGTCGCAAATTTAACGAGAAAGCGTTCTTTCATTTTTGTGTTAACCCAGTCCAAGATACCCATAGTCGCTGGTGTGTTTATTACTGAGGAAGGTTGAAGAAAAGTACTGTACAGTAGACAATCGCAATATCGGCATGTTTCGAAAGTATGGAGTAACAAATGGATTAGGCGGAAGCTTTGAGTCTTCCGCTTTCGGCTTCCAACAAATAGTTCCGTAAAATTACTTTCATTGCTTGTGAGTGGTAGCGTTTTATATACTTTCACGGTTTAGGAATGGTTTTGTTATATATGAACCTATATCAGTGGTTTCCAACCTTGTTTGGTGTCGGAGCCGAATTTCAAACTTCAGAGTATCTATGGAGCCGCATGAAAACACTCAAGTAATTATAACGAAAATTTTAAAGTATGAAAACATGTACCAACGAATAGCAACACTAACAAGGAAAATAACACAAATCACACAAATTTTGACCAATTTTTGACTTGTTTTGAAAAGTCAAAAAATAATCGCCCTAATTATTATAAATAGATTTTTTATATTTTTGTGGGATTTTCAGGGGTTAATGAGAGCCGCAAGAAGGCTAGCTTGGAGCCGCGGTTGGGAATCACTGATCTATATACTGACGTTGGGTTGATGTAGAAATTAAATGTAGCTCTACCAAGATCACTCAGCGGCATGAGCAATAGCGTAAAATTTTGTTGCCGATACCAGTTGATACCAACTAATATACAGAAGATTGAGCAGAAAGTGAAAAACCTACAAAGAAGTAAGGCACAGTCGCTCCAGAAAGTATAATTATTACAAGGGTATGACGTTTTCGTAACTGGAATACTTCGACAGAAAATCGGAATGCCCGAGGAAATGGTGGTGCCAGGAATAAGTGAAACCTGTCAACACTCTGGGGGCGGATTAAATGAAAATAAATTCAAGATATTTTGGTCAGAACAAATAAAGAAAATCGAAAATAAAAATTCCCGTTTCAATCTTTAAGATTTACCATTCATATGTTATCAAAGAAGTCACTTTATTGTGGTTTTATTTTGAATCGTTTTTCACAAGAAGAAGATTATAAACAACAGTTCATCCATGCATTGCACATTGAAGCAAGACAATTATAGAAATCTAACTTTCAAGGCCAAATAGCAAAACCCAAAATAAATACACGACTGATGGTGAGGGCAATGCGAAACGCAAGTAAGCAATATACATCCATGAAGTCGTTGTGATAAAATTTATCAGACGCTTTCACTTCTGTGGTTGCAGACATACTGTAGTAACCTAAATTTATACCTTCCAATCTAAATCTAACTCAAATCTAACTTTAAACAAGTGAAATTATGTTTTTCACGTACCGGTGTCCGATCTCTCCTACAAACTCTTACCTTTAACAACTGGGTTGCCTACTTTTCGTGAAATGTTACTTTCTTTAGGTAAATACATGAAATACATCTGTGTAATGAGAGACGACGAGTAAATGAGAACAAAGCGCACCAGGTAACCCCACAATAGTGGGGCAGGTAACAGTCATTTAAGTCGTAACACAGTTACAAAGGAAGTTTTATTTCGCTTGATTAATAATTGTTTTTTGTTTTACATTCGTTGAAGCCAGTGTGATGTTTGATGTGCCCAACACGCAAGTTATTTTGAAACACAGGCGCCATTTGCACAGCAGTCCAAAAATAATGAATAGTGTAAGGTCAGCATTTTTGTGTCAGAGATAGGTCAAAAAATTCCTAGCAAAGATGAGATCAGGTCTGTATATAGTAGAGCGGCCTTTTTTGAAAACAGAACCGGCCAGATTAGACCATACACACAACCATAAGCATAAGGAGCGGCATGAAGTTTGCAGTCCAACAGATTTAAGCGAGAAAACGTGTTCTTCTAGATGCAGTTGTCACTTGTTAATAAAAGCTGCTACCCATCATACTCCATAGAAGTATACTTAATAATATTTAAGGGCTTTAGTTTCCACTCATTTTCCGTGACTGACTCGAGTCACTTATTGCAAAGTCTGGATTTAATTCGAGGCTCTTTCTAAAAAAATATATAAACGACTCGACTTGACTCGAGTCGCTTCATGTTGATTTATAGGTTTCAGCATTAAAGTAGAACGATTTTATTTATTTTTTGTCCAAACAAATAAGTTAAAGTTAAAATAAAATTTTGTTTGTCTACAATTCATACGAACGGGTATTGGGCAGCAAAATTAAGAAAACTTAAATTTTCAAACGTTACTTTTCGAAAGAAACGGTATTTTTGCTTTCAGTATGACTTGGCTTCCTATATCGTTTAACTTGACCAAACTCGAGTCTTATTTGCCAAATGGCTCTACTTGACTCGAGTCTGTTTTTGCAAGACACTCGACTTGCCTTATTCAACTCGAGTTTGATGACTTGGTTACGACTCTGACCTTAACAATGTGCAACGAAAATCAGGTTTTCTAATTCTGGAAGTCAACAATTTTCGGAAAAACATGGCCTGGTCTTCCGACAGTGTCGCACAGTTCCTCCCACACACAAGCGAATATAAAAGTTTTTGTTTCAGTCCATAGCAGGGAACAATGTTACGTTTGATGCATAGGTGGTGTACCGACATTTAATCACGCGACACTTAATCACGCGACATTTAATCACCGACACATAATCACTAGGACATTTAATCACGCGACACATAATCACTAGGACATTTAATCACGCGACACATAATCACTAGGACATTTAATCACGCGACTTGGATACGTAATCACGCGACATTTAATCACGCGACACATAATCACTTGGATGCGACTGCCAAAGGCTTCTTTGGTCTTTCTTTTAGAACTCGACAATTGTTTGACTCCGTTGCGCCGGCTTTCTCTATAATGTTTCTTTAAATCAACACCAGCTTCATAAAGTCTAATTGTTATAATGTCCGAAAGTATAACCTATGTAATATCTAACATTATTCTACTGTATTGTCACCGAAGCTCTTGACCAAAGTACCATCAAAACGTTACACCGTAAAATACAATGCTACTTGAAACTGTGTCAGAGCGTCGGTTTTGGAACTCTGGAACAATGCCAATGAATGAATTATTACAATTTACTATCACGACCGCCACATCTCTTTGTATCTATAACGACTAGTCTAGTCTACAGACAATCTCGTACTAAGTACGAGATACTAGTCTACCGTCTACTATCATTGCAAGAACCACAAATGCAGTCGAAGGTTGGCATTTTGGTCTGCAAGTACTTTTTCAATGCCACCACCCGACAATGTGGACTTTCATACGGGGAATTGAAAAAGACATTCAAATGCAACGTGCAACGTTTCTGCAAGGAATTGCTGGTACTCAACCTTCTATTCCAATGCGGTACAAGGCACTGAAACTGCGCGTGCAAAACACAGTTGACCGTTATCTGTCAAGCGAGATTTTAGTCTATCTTCGTGCAGTTGCTTACATTTCCCATGCATAACATTGCTGTAAATTGTAAATGTAAAAAAATATTGTAAATGTGTGATTAAATGTCGCGTGATTAAATGTCCTAGTGATTATGTGTCGCGTGATTAAATGTCCTAGTGATTATGTGTCGCGTGATTAAATGTCGCGTGATTAAATGTCCTAGTGATTATGTGTCGGTGATTAAGCGTCGCGTGATTAATTGTCGCGTGATTAAGTGTCACCAAACCGCATAGGTCTACTTGATTTTAAGCGCAGTTACTATAAACGAAATAATATTTTTCAATTTGTCTATGGATTGCCCTTACCAGGGTTGTTTTAAAAGCAATGACATTTTTTGTTGGTCGCAACAAAAAACTAAAGTTTTTTGCGATTGTGTTGGGGCTTGTGGTTTGGAGTTTTCTGGTGATTACCATGCAAGTCAGACGAACTAACCGCCACCAGTGAGTATTGCAAAACTTCTCGATAGCAAATAATAAAAAATTAAAAAGCGGTGAATTTCATTTACTCAAACTGTGTATCCACTAGTCATAATTAACTTATCACTATGTCAACAAAAAGAATCAGAGAAAACATGTTTGTTTCTTCTGCTACGTTTGAAGATAATCCGTGGATTTTTAACTCTAGCCAAAGTAGCAAAGCGCGCCAGAAAAACGCTGCCATTAATACGCCAGCAACGCAGAGAGAAATGACGTTGCAAGCAAAAGACATCTCATATTCGAACACAACCGATGCTCCAATTAGTTTCTCTTCTGAAACAACTTCAATTTCATCGAAATCTTACGAATTTCTGCAGGAGCCAACATTTTTTTCCAACAGAGAAATTAACAGCTGTTTATTAGGTATGCTGATGTAGCCTAAATAAAAAAATAAAAAACCTTTTGCAAATTTGCAAAGATATAAATATGTTGTTTGAAACATTGCAATGTTCTAAAATTCAATCAAACTTTTTTGTTAACCATACTTAAACTGAACTTGGTTTATTTTTGAAGGAAAAAACATATCTTGGAGCATGATTATTTTCATCAAGTCGGCTGCATCCTACGGGAGACGTCGCGAATGGATTCGTAAAACCTGGGGTTCTATTGGCTATCTCGATGGTGTCACCTTTCAAACTATTTTTGTAACTGGTCAAACAGATGCGAGAACCCAAGCTCTATTGGACGAGGAACATAGTAGATATGGAGACATATTGCAAGTCGACGCTTCAGATGCATATCTGTACGAGAAATACGTGCTTGAATAAGCGCTTTTTGTTTATTCACATATACTTCTATGCTTTAGGTTAAGGATTCCAACCATTTTTTCCTCGCTTCCCAAAAAATCCTTTCATGCGTTGTCGCACCCCAATTGTCTCCAAAAAGACAAAACGTTTTAACTTAAGCTGAGACTTAACTATGCTCCAGTTGACTGATGTGCACCATTCGACTGACAACACTTTAAGATTCAACTACTGTACTTAGGCCATTTTTTTTCTCAAGTTTCGCGCCCCCTAAAAGGCAAGTTATCAAGCCTGGTTGAGAAAATCTGTTATTCTGTAGATTCTGAGTGGGTCGATGCTAAACTAGGGCTACCATATCAGAAAAAGCCAAATTCCTGTCTGTCTCAATGACCAACTTTTGCGACAATAAACAGGCGCTACACCACTTTTTACAGTATGTTCGTACATCCTACCAATCCAAACGCTTATTTTTTCTGCAAGACAGCATAAATGTCACAGAGGGGAAAAAGCACAGAATTGCCACATTTGCTTAGTCCAACTACTTTCTTTTTAATAAACAATAGCCATCTTGTAAGCAGTAGTATTACTTTTGTTCTTGGTTATTCGTAATATTGAGAAAGTGTACAACACCTATAATAGAAACCTTTTCTTGTAAGCTATTTCTAATGTAATATTAAAACCTTTCGGCCGGCAAAAGGTTAAAGTATTCTAAACACACACAACAATAGTGTACAATAATTCATCAGGTAAATTAAGTTAAGATACCCTCATAAATCAACAGGGTCTCTTCATAGCTTGCCTGCATCTCGTCAGTAAACTTACATTTTCGCTTTGCCATTTTCAACAGCAAAACAATAACAAAATTTAATCTTTGTCACTAAACAAACTCTTATGGTGAAATACTTGCCAGTTAACTTTCATGAAATACAATGTTCAAAAACCCGGACTTTTAAGCACTTTTTAATATTTATCCCTGACGCAGATTTGAACAATAAAGTCCCTGACATGTCCAAGAAAATCCTGACGTATGGCAACCCTTATGCTAAAGGGCGGTGTTTGTTAGGTGGCAACGGAATGTCAAGTGTTGAGTTTACCGATTTTTAAATATAATTCTTTTTATTTATCAAAAGCTATTTTCACGATTTCAGAGATGTCGGTTTGAAGACGTTATCGGGGATGCAGTGGACTTCAGACAAGCTTCCCCGTCAATATTTCTACTCCAGCGGTGATGATGATATGATGATTGATCTCGTAAAACTAAAGGAGGCCGTTGATGAAAACATTGCAAAAATTTCTGATGAAAATTGGCCAGAATTTCCAATCATTTGCACTTACGAAACAAAAGAATCATCCCATCCTATACGGGACAAACAAGACAAAAATTTTATTTCTGTACAAGATTATAGTGAGCCAAACTGGCCCAAGTTTTGCCTCGGTGGATTCTATACAACCAGCGTTCGCGTCATCAGACAATTGTGGGAAGCGTCGTTGACTTCAAAGCGCATAAATACAGACGACGTTTTTATAACTGGAATACTTCGACAGAAAATTGGAATGCCCGATGAAATGGTGGTGCCAGGAATAAGTGAAACCTGCCAACACTTGGGCGGGTTTTTTGAAAACAAATTCAAGACAATGTGGTCAGAAAGAAAGATGAAATTTGAAAACAAGAGCATCTGTTTTAAACTTTAAGATTACATGGTCTACGAGTTCGTGTTATAACAAAGAGAATTTCTTTTGAGCTCTGTTGTTATATGGCTTCACTTATTCTTATATTTTATGTGTACGGTTTAGGGCAGAAGTGTCCAACCTTTTTGGCGAAAGGGCCACATGCGATTTACGAATGATTGCGCGGGCCACTTGAATGTTTACTGCTAATAATTTCTAATTAAAACCCTCACACCAAAATTCTAATCTTAGAAATATGAATTATCCTCTTTTGCAATTATAAGAACAATAAACATACCAAGATATAGTAAATTCAACAAAGTTGTTACTGCACGTCGACATTTCACTGTAAAGTTTGGCACTGTTTTTCTCAAACAAGTTTGGCAATATTCGGTGAGATGGACGATGTAGCAATGCGAAGCGAGTTTTTCACATGGCTGTCAGAAATTAGTAAACAAATAATAAATGCCAATTTCTCGGAATGTAAGTTCGCTATAAATTACGTAGGCCAAGTAGTTGGTAATAGCCTATAAGTCATATCGAAAAATACCGCGCGGGCCACGGGTTGGACACCCCTTGGTTTAGGGTTTAAGGCTAAAAAGGATAAGTCATACACGTCACGGAGGTTATCTCCAATTCGTTGTACAAGAAATCACAAATGAAAGAACATAGCCATAGCCATACCCACTTGCAATCGCGTTGTGTGTGCTACAATTTATTTGAAAGAATTAAGTTAATCAAAGTTGACCAACTTTAATCTCGACTTCTGCAAGGCAGGTTACAGTCATACCGAAATTTGATCACCAGGTTTGCCTCGCTAAATGACTTTGTCAACTAAATACCGGTATGTGACAAAATGTCTGATTTTAATACTTTTATGTATATACTTTGTTAATTGGTACATTCACCATTTAGACATTTACTGCACGGTATGAATTGTTAGTTTTTAAGTTTTAAACTTGGCAACATAACACTACACTATGCCGAGTTGTGTGCAATCTATCGCGTATATAGCGTTTGTGATTTAGTTGCGTATTTCAGTGTGTTGTTTCATCCTTTGTTATCCATTGTTAACCCTTCATCCATTTTTCCGTCCATTGTTTATTCATTTTCGTAATTTATTCGTTGTCATCCTGTATTTTGAGCCATCCCTGTACTCAAAGCAAGAATCGTTTCTTGCTTCTATAAATTTAATCATTAATCAAGCGGACCATTTCAAACTGCTCGCTTGAACTAACCGTTGGTTATTTTCAAGGTTGTGACTAGGATCCTCCCATGCTGTATGCGCTAGTGTGACTAGGATCGGAATACGCTGTATGCGTAAAGCGTTTTAATTTATTCAAGACGTCCGATTAAATTGATTTTATTTATAACTTGACTTGTAAGATGGGCTAATGTCGAGGAGGCAGTTTACAACTTCATGATTGTCCGTTTAAAGCGGGGAAACGCGAAACTGAAGACGTTGGCATGACTTTATGAAAAACAGGAGTCAGAAAGTCGCTTGTCTGTAAAGTTAGCTGAAAATTTTAGGAACAAGTATCCAAGTTTGGGGAGTAACTTTTGATAAGTTTGCATCTGCTTTGTTGCAGTGGAAAAGAAAACCATGACTCAGGCTCCAACCACAAAAGACCTACAGCTGGCACGCAGTGTTAGTTAAGTGAAAATGAGATGAAGCGCTGTGGCGCTTGAGGGTCCCAACTCCGAACAAATGACGAGGTTGCTTTCCAAGCAGACATAAATAAGCAAAAAGTGCATACCAAGCGCACAGTAATAAACACAATGTCTAATTAAGAAATACTTAACGCGGTTAGCCCAAAGGTTGGACAAAATCAACGCGCGGTGGCGCTAAAATCATCACAGTACTGTAAAGATCTAAATAAACTAAAAGATTATTCCCTGCATTTAAAGAAAAGGAAAAGATGTAAAACCATTGCAAGATAAGTGAATAAAATATTTCAGATCTCACCCTCATTAAGCCGAAACAACCAAATTTAGTCTAGGCTGCTGCTGATAAAAATGTATATTTTAGGACTTATATACACTGGAGAGCGTTTTCAACGGTTAAGGTCGCCTTGCTGTATCTGTATCAGCAGACGAATGTTTAACATTTTCAATGATAGGTTATGTGAAGAAGCTCTTAAAGAGTAGGGCTACCATATATCCTCTTTTAGGAGGATTTGTTCTCTTTTCTAAAGAAAAATGAATTGTCCTCCGAGGACACTGAAAAATGCCCAAATGTCCTCCTTTTTTGCATTTTGCGTTTTCTTGCTTAAATTTTCAACAGAATTATATGTTTATGTGACTTTTCGGCATGAGGCCTAAGTCAAGTCAAATGACTTTTCAGCGACAGCACGAGGTCTAATCATTTTTCTTATCATTGTTTTAATTTAGACAAACATAAAATCTAAATAAAGCTAAGCAACAATGCCAAAGAGCAACACTGTGTTTTCTGATGAACTGCGGCAGAAGTAGGCCTATCCTTGTTTCAGAAAAGGACGTAATGATTCTGAAGCCGAATACATTACTTGCGCATATGCGTATAATTATCCAAAAACATGTGATAAATTCTTTAAACGTAAAACTTTATTTGCATTGTACTTGCTGGCGAAATGGTCCTCTTTTTTGGCGATGAAAATATGGTAGGCCTATTAAAGAGTCAACTTAGTGATGGGCGTTTGCCCCTTTTCTTCGGTTATATTTTGATGCCATTCTCTGACTATCATCATTACTTGTTGCGTTATGCAAAGGTTTAAATCGCTCTGCTGAGTGCATACACATTCGTGTAAGTGAATTTACGACGAAAATGTGGCAGAGTGTGAATATGAATTTTTGCCTAAATCTGGAACCAGTTTTGTTTCACACTTAAGCCCGAACCCGAACCCGAACAGCTCTGAAAAGAGTTACAACTCCGATTCATAATATATCATAAATAATTTTATTTTTGCTTTATCCATATATCTTACTCCTATATCTTCAGTTTGTAATTTGAAAAGAAATGCTATTTCTTGTCGGTCGCAACAAAATTTTTAAATATTTTGCTGTTGTGTTGGGGCTTGTGACTTGGAATATCCTACTGCTTACAATGCAAGCCAGCTATGTAAAGCTTCAACAGTAAGTATATATCGGAAACTTTTTCGAATTTCAAAACAAAAGACAGAAACCTAAGTTTCAATCGAATGAATCGACTTGTCTTAACTCAATACCTTGTGTTAAAGTAAAAAATATTTCTTAGACATGCTGCGTTTAACAATAAGCCATGGCTTTTGATTTGCAGCCAAAGTTGTAAAAGGTCAAATAATCTCGAAACCGTTAACAACACAGCGACGCAGAAGGAAATGACGTTGCAATCAAGAAACGTCACAACCTTGAACAAAACCTACGCTTCCAATAAATCGCTTTATAGCACAATTTCTAGTTCCGCAAAGTCGAACAAGTTTTTAAAAGAACCAAATTTTTATTCCAATAACGACAAAAGCAGCTGTTTACTTGGTACGTTAATATGACTAACACTTTCAAAAAAAAGTTTACTGCAATTAAACAAGTTACAACATTCTGAATTACACTTATAAATCAAATGAGGTTGAAATTGTGAAACTGGCCTTGGTATATTTTCGCAGGAAAAAACATATCCTGGAGCATGATTATTTTCATCAAGTCGGCTGCATCTTACGGGAGACGTCGCGAATGGATTCGTAACACCTGGGGTTCTATAGGCTATCTCGATGGCGCCACTTTCCAAACTGTTTTTGTGATTGGTCAAGCGGATGCAAGGACTCAAGTTCTATTGGACGAGGAATATAACAGGTTTGGAGACATATTACAAGTCAACGCTTCGGACGCATACCAGTGAGTGAAATATGTGCTTAGATGTATGGCAGGGGCGGGCAACTTCTTCGGTCGGCGGGCCTGATATGAGAAAATGAAGTACTTGGCGGGCCGGATCCCGGAATCGAAACAGTAATCGTGTATTTAAACACCTATGCAAGGAATAAATCGTATTTAATGTAAACTTTAACCCTATTTTCCCTAGGTGTGGCTTCTCTTGCACACAGTCACAGCAAAACGTGGCGTACAGTTGCATTGTTTACTGTAGAAACTTGAAATTTGTTGACCTTTCCTAAAAAATGTTCAGCTATCTCTCCATGTCTGTTTTATCATGTAAGACCGGAAACTGTCTGCGGGGAGCTCAAAATCCCGTCGCGGGCCGGATACGTTCCCGCGGGCCGTATGTTGCCCGCCCCTGATGTATGGTATACTACTCACCTACACCCATAAGTAGTTAATCCGGACTGAACTCATATTAAAAAGTTGGGTTTTGGGGAAAACGGAAACCAGATGTTTCAGTTCAGTGTTCCTTTTAATTTCATCTCCTCCATTAGACGTATTTGTCAAAATCTATTTTCACGATTACAGAGATGTCGGTTTCAAGACGTTATCGGGGATGCAGTGGACCTCAGATAAGCTTCCCCTCAAAGATTTCTACTCCAGTGGTGATGATGATATGATGATTGATCTCGTAAAATTAAAAGAGGCCGTTGATGAAAACATTGCAAAAATTTCTGAGGAAAAGTGGCCAGAATTTCCAATCATTTGCACTTACGAAACAAGCTGGGTTATAAGCAAGCCTATTCGCGGGAAGATATCAAAAAATTATATCTCAGAAAAAGATTACCGTTGGCCATTTTGGCCCAAGTATTGCCTCGGTGGATTCTACACAACCAGCGTTCGCGTCATTAGACAATTGTGGGAAGCGTCGTTGACTTCAAAGCGCATAAATACAGACGACGTTTTCATAACTGGAATACTTCGACAGAAAATTGGAATGCCCGATGAAATGGTGGTGCCAGGAATAAGTGAAACCTGCCAACATTTGGGCGGGTTTATTGAAAACAGATTCAAGACAATATGGTCAGAAAGAAAGAAGAAATTTGAAAACAAGAGCATCTGTTTTAAACCTTAAGATTACATGATCTACGAGTTCGTGTTATAACAGACACAATTTCTTTTGAGCTCTGTTGTTATATGGCTTCACTTATTCTTATATTTTATGTGTACGGTTTAGGGCAGAAGTGTCCAACCTTTTTGGCGAAAGGGCCACATGCGATTTACGAATGATTGCGCGGGCCACTTGAATGTTTACTGCTAATAATTTCTAATTAAAACCCTCACACCAAAATTCTAATCTTAGAAATATGAATTATCCTCTTTTGCAATTATAAGAACAATAAACATACCAAGATATAGTAAATTCAACAAAGTTGTTACTGCACGTCGACATTTCACTGTAAAGTTTGGCACTGTTTTTCTCAAACAAGTTTGGCAATATTCGGTGAGATGGAGGATGTAGCAATGCGAAGCGAGTTTTTCACATGGCTGTCAGAAATTAGTAAACAAATAATAAATGCCAATTTCTCGGAATGTAAGTTCGCCATAAATTACGTAGGCCAAGTAGTTGGTAATAGCCTATAAGTCATATCGAAAAATACCGCGCGGGCCACGGGTTGGACACCCCTTGGTTTAGGGTTTAAGGCTAAAAAGGATAAGTCATACACGTCACGGAGGTTATCTCCAATTCGTTGTACAAGAAATCACAAATGAAAAAACATAGCCATAGCCATACCCACTTGCACTTGCGTTGTGTGTGCTACAATTTATTTTAAAGAATTAAGTTATTCACAGTTGACCAACTTTAATCTCGACTTCTGCATGGCAGGTTATACAGTCATACCGAAATTTGATCACCAGGTTTGCCTCGCTAAATGACTTTGTCAACTAAATACCGGTATGTGACAAAATGTCTGATTTTAATACTTTTATGTATATACTTTATTAATTGGTACATTCACCATTTAGACATTTACTGCACGGTATGAATTGTTAGTTTTTAAGTTTTAAACTTGACAACATAACACTACACTATGCCGAGTTGTGTGCAATCTATCGCGTATATAGCGTTTGTGATTTAGTCGCGTATTTCAGTGTGTTGTTTCATCCTTTGTTATCCGTTGTTAACCCTTCATCCAGTTTTCCGTCCATTGTTTATTCATTTTCATAATTTATTCGTTGTCATCCTGTATTTCGAGCCATCCCTGTACTCAATTAAGCAAGAATCGTTTCTTGCTTCTATAAATTTAATCATTAATCAAGCGGACCATTTCAAACTGCTCGCTTGAACTAACCGTTGGTTAATTTCAAGGTTGTGACTAGGATCCTCCCATGCTGTATGCGCTATTGTGACTAGGATCGGAATACGCTGTATGCGTAAAGCGTTTTAATTTATGCAAGATGTCCGATTAAATTGATTTTATTTATAACTTGACTTGTAAGGTGAGCTAATGTCGAGGAGGCAGTTTACAACTTCATGATTGTCCGTTTAAAGCGGAGAAACGCGAAACTGAAGACGTTGGCGTGACTTTATGAAAAACAGGAGTCAGAAAGCCGCTTGTCTGTAAAGTTAGCTGAAAATTTTAGGAACAAGTATCCAAGTTTGGGGAGTAACTTTTGATAAGTTTGCATCTGCTTTGTTGCAGTGGAAAAGAAAACCATGACTCAGGCTCCAACCACAAAAGACCTACAGCTGGCACGCAGTGTTAGTTAAGTGAAAATGAGATGAAGCGCTGTGGCGCTTGAGGGTCCCAACTCCGAACAAATGACGAGGTTGCTTTCCAAGCAGACATAAATAAGCAAAAATTGCATACCAAGCGCACAGTAATAAACACAATGTCTAATTAAGAAATACTTAACGTGGTTAGCCCAAAGGTTGGACAAAATCAACGTGCGGTGGCGCTAAAATCATCACAGTACTGTAAAGATCTAAATAAACTAAAAGATTATTCCCTGCATTTAAAGAAAAGGAAAAGATGTAAAACCATTGCAAGATAAATGAAAAAAATATTTCAGATCTCACCCTCATTTACCAGAAACGACCAAATTTAGTCTTGGCTGCTGCTGATAAAAATGTATATTTTAGGACTTATATACACTGAAGAGCGCTTTCAACGATTAATGTCGCCTTGCTGTATCCGTATCAGCAGACGAATGTTTAACGTTTTCAATGATAGGTTATGTAAAGAAACTCTTAAAGAGTAGGGCTACCATATATCCTCTTTTAGGAGGATTTGTTCTCTTTTCTAAAGAAAAATGAATTGTCCTCCGAGGACACTGAAAAATGCCCAAATGTCCTCCTTTTTTGCATTTTGCGTTTTCTTGCTTAAATTTTCAACAGAATTATATATTTATGTGACTTTTCGGCATGAAGCCTAAGTCAAGTCAAATGACTTTTCAGCGACAGCACGAGGTCTAATCATTTTTCTTATAATTGTTTTAATTTAGACAAACATAAAATCTAAATAAAGCTAAGCAATAATGCCAAAGAGGAACACTGTGTTTTCTGATGAACTGCGGCAGAAGTAGGCCTATCCTTGTTTCAGAAAAGGACGAAATGATTCTGAAGCCGAATACATTACTTGGGCATATGCGTATAATTATCCAAAAACATGTGATAAATTCTTTAAACGTAAAACTTTATTTGCATTGTACTTGCTGGCGAAATGGTCCTCTTTTTTGGCGATGAAAATATGGTAGGCCTATTAAAGAGTCAACTTAGTGATGGGCGTTTGCCCCTTTTCTTCGGTTATATTTTGATGCCATTCTCTGACTATCATCATTACTTGTTGCGTTATGCAAAGGTTTAAATCGCTCTGCTGAGTGCATACACATTCGTGTAAGTGAATTTACGACGAAAATGTGGCAGAGTGTGAATATGAATTTTTGCCTAAATCTGGAACCAGTTTTGTTTCACACTTAAGCCCCAACCCGAACTCGAACCGAACATCTCTGAAAAGAGTTACAACTCTGATTCATAATATATCACGAATAAATTTTATTTTTACTTTTTCCATATATCTTACTCCTATATCTTCAGCTTGTAATTTGAAAAGAAATGCTATTTCTTGACGGTCACAACAAAAATTTTAAGTATTTTGCTGTTCTGTTTGGGCTTGTCATTTGGGTTCTGTTACTGCTTACCATGCAAGCCAGCTATGTAAAGCTTCAACAGTAAGTATATATCGGAAACTTTTTCGAATTTCAGAACAAAAGACAGAAACCTAAGTTTCAATCGAATGAATCGACTTGTCTTAACTCAATATCTTGTGTAAAAGTAAAAAATATTTCTTACACATGCTGCGTTTAACAATAAGCCATGGTTTTTGATTTGCAGCCAAAGTTGTAAAAGGTCAAATAATCTCGAAGCCGTTAACAACGCAGCGACGCAGAAGGAAATGACGTTGCAATCAAGAAACGTCACAACCTTGAACAAAACCTACGCTTCCAATAAATCGCTTTATAGCACAATTTCAAGTTCCGCAAAGTCGAACAAGTTTTTAAAAGAACCAATGTTTTATTCCAATAACGACAAAAGCAGCTGTTTACTTGGTACGTTAGTATGAATAAATTTCTCAAAGACAAGTATACTGCAATTAAAAAGCAGTTTCAACATTCTGAATTACACATATTTAAATCAAACGACGTTGAAACTGACCTTGGTATATTTTCGCAGGAAAAAACATATCTTGGAGTATGATTATTTTCATCAAGTCGGCTGCATCTTACGGGAGACGTCGCGAATGGATTCGTAAAACCTGGGGTTCTATAGGCCATCTCGATGGCGCCACTTTCCAAATTGTTTTTGTGATTGGTCAAGCAAAGGCAACGACTCAAGCTTTATTGGACGAGGAATATGACAGATACGGAGATATATTGCAAATCGACGTTTCGGACGCATACCAGTGAGTGAAATTTGTGTTATTTTTCACTCACATATATTCTACCTGGCATCTTCTAAATCATGGATTTCTATTTGATAAACAATGCTTCAATGATTTCAGAGATGTCGGTTTCAAGACGTTATCGGGGATGCGGTGGACCTCAGACAAGCTTCCTCATCAATATTTCTACTCCAGCGGTGATGATGATATGATGATTGATCTCGTAAAATTAATGGAGGCCGTTGATAAAAACATTGCAAAAATTTCTGAGGAAAAGTGGCCAGAATTTCCAATCATTTGCACTTACGAAACAAGAGAATCAGGGCATCCTATACGGGACAAACAACACAAAAATTTTATTTCTGTACAAGATTATAGTGAGCCAAACTGGCCCAAGTTTTGCCTCGGTGGATTCTACACAACCAGCGTTCGCGTCATCAGACAATTGTGGGAAGCGTCGTTGACTTCAAAGCGCATAAATACAGACGACGTTTTCATAACTGGAATACTTCGACAGAAAATTGGAATGCCCGATGAAATGGTGGTGCCAGGAATAAGTGAAACCTGCCAACACTTGGACGGTTTTTTTGAAAACAAATTCAAGACAATGTGGTCAGAAAGAAAGAAGAAATTTGAAAACAAGAGCATCTGTTTTAAACTTTAAGATTACATGGTCTACGAGTTCGTGTTATAACAGAGAGAATTTCTTTTGAGCTCTGTTGTTATATGGCTTCACTTATTCTTATATTTTATATGTACGGTATAGGCCTTTACGGTTTTAGGCTAAAAATGATAATTCATACCACGTCACGGAGGTTATCTCCAATTCGTTGTACATGAGATCACAAATGAAAAAACATAGCCATAGTCATACCCACTTTCAATTGCGTTGTGTGTGCTACAATTTATTTGAAAGAATTAAGTTAATTGAAGTTGACCAACTTCTATCTCGACTTCTGCATGGCAGGTTACAGTCATACCGAAATTTGATCACTTTAAAGGCAACATACCTCGTTAAATGACTTTGTCAACTAAATATGTGGCAAAAGGACTGATTTTAATACTTTATGTATATAGTTTATTAACTGGTACATTCACCATTTAGACATTTAATGCATGATATGAATTGTTAGTTTTGCACTTTTTAAACACGTACATTTAAGAAGTCAGCTGCATTCCTGAATTGCTATTATGAACCGAGTTGTGTGTAATCTATTGCGTTTATGGTGTTTGCATTTTAGTCGCGTACTTTAGTGTTTTTTCTTCCGTTGTTTGGCGTTGCTTGCGTGTCATAAAATGGCTGCTGTTTGTTTAATTCGAGACATTCCTGTACCCAAAGCAAGAATCGAGTCTCGTTTGTTAGAGTTTAATCATTAATCAAGCGAACCATTCCACACGGTGGGCTTGAACTAACCGTTGGTTATTTTCAAGGTTGTGACAAGGGTCGTCCCATGCTAAAAACGCTGTTGTGACTAGGATCGGAATACGCTGTATGCGTAAAGCGTTTTTATTTATTCAAGACGTCCGATTAAATTGATTTTATTTATAACTTGACTTGTAAGATGGGTTAATGTCGAGGAGGCAGTTTACAACTTCATGATTGTCCGTTTAAAGCGGGGAAACTCGAAACTGAAGAAGTTGGCGTGTCGTTATGAAAAACAGGAGTCAGTAAGCTGCTTGTCTGTAAAGTTAGCTGAATATTTTACGAACAAGCATCCAGGTTTGGGTTTAATTTTTGATAAGCCTTCATTTGCTTTGTTGCAGTTGAAAATAAAAAACATGACTCAGGCTCCAACCACAGAAGACCTACACAGCTGGCACGCAGTGTTAGTTAAGTGAAAATGAGATGAAGTGCTGTGGCGCTTGAGGGTCCCAACTCCGAACAAATGACGAGGTTGCTTTCCAAGCAGACATAAATAAGCAAAACGCGCATACCAAGCGCACAGTAATAAACACAATGTCTAATTAAGAAATATTTAAAGCGGTTAGCCCAAAGGTTGGACAAAGTCACCGTGCGGTGGCGCTACAACCGTCACAGTACTGTAAAGATCTAAATAAATTAAAAGATTACTCCCTGCATTTAAAGAAAGGGAAAATATGTAAAGCCATTACAAGATGCAAGATGGCCGCCTTGCTGTTTTCATACCAACAGATGGATTTGAAATTTGAATTATAGGTTATGTGCAGACACGTTCAAAGAGTCAACTAAGTGACGGACGTTTGCCACTTTTCTTCGGTTATATTTTGATGCCATTCTTTGACTACCATCATTTCTTGATGCGCTATGCGAGAGGTTTAAATCGCTCTGCTGAGTGCATACACATTCGTGTAAGTGAATTTACGACGAAAATGTGGCATTGTGTGAATATGAATTTTTGCCCAAATCTGGAACCAATTTTGTTTCACACTTAAGCCCCAACCCGAACTCGAACGGGAAAAGCTCTGAAAAGAGTTACAACTCTGATTCCTAATATATCACGAATAAATTTTTTTTTGCTTTGTCCATATATCTTACTCCTATATCTTCAGCTTGTAATTTGAAAAGAAATGCTATTTCTTGACGGTCACAACAAAATTTTTAAGTATTTTGCTGTTCTGTTTGGGCTTGTCATTTGGGTTCTGTTACTGCTTACCATGCAAGCCAGCTATGTAAAGCTTCAACAGTAAGTATATGTCAGAAACATTTTCAACTTTGAAAACAAAAGACAGTAACCTAAGTTTCAATCGAATGAATCGACTTATCTTAACTCAATATCTTGTGTAAAAGTAAAAAATATTTCTTACACATGCTGCGTTTAACAATAAGCCATGGTTTTTGATTTGCAGCCAAAGTTGTAAAAGGTCAAATAATCTCGAAACCGTTAACAACACAGCGACGCAGAAGGAAATGACGTTGCAATCAAGAAACGTCACAACCTCGAACAAAACCTACGCTTCCAATAAATCGCTTTATAGCACAATTTCAAGTTCCGCAAAGTCGAACAAGTTTTTAAAAGAACCAAATTTTTATTCCAATAACGACAAAAGCAGCTGTTTACTTGGTACGTTAATATGAATAAATCTTTTAAAGACAAGTATACTGCAATTAAAAAGCAGTTTCAACATTCTGAATTACACTTATTTAAATCAAACGACGTTGAAACTGACCTTGGTATATTTTCGCAGGAAAAAACATATCCTGGAGCATGATTATTTTCATCAAGTCGGCTGCATCTTACGGGATACGTCGCGAATGGATTCGTAAAACCTGGGGTTCTATTGGCTATCTCGATGGCGCCACTTTCCAAATTGTTTTTGTGATTGGTCAAGCACAGGAAAGTACTCGACGAGGAATATGACAGATACGGAGATATATTGCAAGTCGACGTTTCAGACGCGTACCTGTGAGTGAAAGATGTGTTATTTTTCACTTACAATTATTCTACCTGGCATCTTCTAAATCATGGATTTCTATTTGATAAACAATGCTTTAACGATTTCAGAAATGTTGGTTTGAAAACGTTATCGGGGATGCGGTGGACCTCAGACAAGCTTCCCCGTCAATATTTCTACTCCAGCGGTGACGATGATATGATGATTGATCTCGTAAAACTAAAGGAGGCCGTTGATAAGAACATTGCAAAAACTTCTGAGGAAAAGTGGCCAGAATTTCCAATCATTTGCACTTACCAAACAAGAGAGTCATCCCATCCTATACGGGATAAACGACACAAAATTTTATTTCTGTACAAGATTATAGTGAGTCAAACTGGCCCAAGTTTTGCCTCGGTGGATTCTACACAACCAGCGTTCGCGTCATCAGACAATTGTGGGAAGCGTCGTTGACTTCAAAGCGCATAAATACAGACGACGTTTTCATAACTGGAATACTTCGACAGAAAATTGGAATGCCCGATGAAATGGTGGTGCCAGGAATAAGTGAAACCTGCCAACACTTGGGCGGGTTTATTGAAAACAGATTCAAGACAATGTGGTCAGAAAGAAAGAGGAAATTTGAAAACAAGAGCATCTGTTTTAAACCTTAAGATTACATGGTTTACGAGTCCGTGTTATAACAGAGAGAATTTCTTTTGAGCTCTGTTGTTATATGGCTCCACTTATTCTTATATTTTATGTGTACGGTTTAGGCCTTTAGGATAAAAAATATAAGTAATACCACGTCACGGAGGTTACCTCCAAATACTAAATTCGTTGTACAAGAGATCACAAAGGAAAAAACATAGCCATAGCCATACCCACTTGCACTTGCGTTGTGTGTGCTACAATTTATTTGAAAGAATTAAGTTAATTGAAGTTGACCAACTTCTATCTCGACTTCTGCATGGCAAGTTACAGTCATACCGAAATTTGATCACTTTAAATGCAACATACCTCGTTAAATGACTTTGTCAACTATATATGAATCAAAACGACTGATTTTAATACTTTTATGTATATAGGCCTACTTTATTAATTGGTACATTTGTAACCAAACTTTCTTTACCAGGAACCTTCCCGCTTTGCAGCTAGTCAATTAGCTCTGTCTTCTTTATTCACATTTAATGGCATATCTCTTATGTAAAAACATCCGTCTTTCTGCTATATCACCCAAACGTTACTGAAACTACCCTCGCACGGCACTTCCCAGCCGCACGCAATACCACACCAAAACAAATTCCACGTAATGAGAGAGAATCAACGTGGGACGCTAAATACTAATTAAGCCATCGGGGTAGCGAGAAGAGACGTCACCAGTGATCGAATAAAAACACGTGTACACTTAAACATGTAAAATATGGCAGAACGTGAGCATGCATAAAAATGACTAATGTGAACAACACTGAAATAAAACAAATATAGGTTACATAACCAGACAAACATAAAAATGACACAACAAAAAGGACACGTCCGACTAAATCAATCAATAAAAAGGGGTTCAGAAAAACAGTGTACATTGTGATTGCTATAAAACGGGTGCCTAAAATAAATCTCGTGACACATTCACCATTTAGACATTTAATGCATGATATGAATTGTTAGTTTCAAACTTTTAAACATGACAACACTACACTATGCCGAGTTGTGTGTAATCTATCGCGTATATAGCGTTTGTGATTTAGTTGCGTATTTCAGTGTGTTGTTTCATCCTTTGTTATCCGTTATTAACCCTTCATCCATTTTTCCGTCCATTGTTTATTCATTTTCATAATTTATTCGTTGTCATCCTGTATTTCGAGCCATCCCTGTACTCAAAGCAAGAATCGTTTCTTGCTTCTATAAATTTAATCATTAATCAAGCGAGTCATTTCACACTGCGCTCTTGAACTAACCGTTGGTTATTTTAACGTTGTGGCTTGGATCGGCCTACACTGTATGCCTGAAGCGTTTTAATTTATTCAAATTGTCCGATTAAATTGATTTTATTTACAACTTGACTTGTAAGGTGAGCTAATGTCGAGGAGGCAGTTTACAACTTCATGATTGTCCGTTTAAAGCGGAGAAACGCGAAACTGAAGACGTTGGCATGACTTTATGAAAAACAGGAGTCAGAAAGCCGCTTGTCTGTAAAGTTAGCTGAAACTTTTACGAACAAGCATCCAGGTTTGGGGAGTAATTTTTGATAAGTTTTCATCTGCTTTGTTACAGTTGAAAATAAAAACATGATTCAGGGTACATAGCCCAAAGGTTGGACAAATTCGCCGTGCGGTGGCGCTACAACCGCCATAGTACTGCATAGCACTATAGCCAGGGTTGCCATACCGTCCTTATTTCTAATATTTTCCTTTTTTTGAAGGTCCGTGTATTAGAAAAAATTTTGTTTTTTCTTCTAAGATTTGTCCTTATTTTCACTTACGTTCTTATTTTCGTCTTATTTTTAAGGCGGAGGTTCGTATTTTGGCATTTTGACACCTTCAGTATAACATATTGTACCAAAGAGATACAAAAATTAAGAAAATGCAAACAGTATCTGGTTTTTTCATTTTTGGAACATTGATTGCCTTCTTCTGTTGTGCACTGTTTAAGGTAGTATTTTTTTTTTGGTTCCTGTTCGACCTTATTTTTGAGTCCGGACCGATGGCAACCCTGACTATAGCTTATGGGTGTGGGTGTAAAGAAACTAAGACTAAACTCTGAATTCCTCTGCATAAAAGGAAAAGATGTAAAGCCATTGCAATATAAGTGAATAAAATATTTCAGATCTCACCCTCATGAAGCCGAAACAATCAAATTTAGTCTAGGCTAATGATGATAAAAATGTATATTTTAGGACTTATATACGCTGGAGAGCGCTTTCACCGGTTAAGATCAACTTGCTGTTTCCGTATCAGCAGACGAATGTTTAACAATTTCAATGATAGGTTATTTGAAGAAGCTCTTAAAGATTCAACTTGGTGATGGGCGTTTGCCCCTTTTCTTTCGGTTATATTTTGATGCCATTCTTTGACTATCATCATTTCTTGATGCGCTATGCGAGAGGTTTAAAGCGCTCTGCTGAGTGCATACACATTCGTGTAAGTGAATTTATGACGAAAATGTGGCAGCGTGTGAATATGAATTTTTGCCTAAATCTTGAACCAGTTTTGTTTCAAACTTAAGCCCCAACCCGAACTCGAACCGAAAAGCTTTGAAAAGAGTTACAACTCTGATTCCTAATATATCATGAATAATTTTATTTTTACTTTATTCATATATCTTACTCCTATATCTTCAGCTTGTAATTTGAATAGAAATGCTATTTCTTGACGGTCACAACAAACATTTTAAGTATTTTGCAGTTCTGTTGGGGGTGTGCCTTGGGCTCTGTTACTGTTTACCATGCAAGCCAGCTATGTAAAGCTGCAACAGTAAGTATATATCGGAAGCATTTTTGACTTTCAAAACAAAAGACATTAACCTAAGTTTCAATCGAATGAATCGACTTCTCTTAACTCAATATCTTGTGTAAAAGTGTAAATTATTTCTTACACATGCGTCGTTTAACAATAAGCCATGGCTTTTGATTTGCAGCCAAAGTTGTAAAAGGTCAAATAATCCCGAAGCCATTAACACCGCAGCGACACAGAAGGAAATGACGTTGCAATCAAGAAACGTCACAGCCTCGAACAAAACCTACGCTTCCGATAAATCGCTTTATAGCACAATTTCTAGTTTTGCAAAATCGACCAATTTTTTAACAGAACCAAATTTTTATTCCAATAACGACAAAAGCAGCTGTTTACTTGGTACGTTAATATGAATAAATCTTTCAAAGACAAGTATACTGCAATTAAAAAGCAGTTTCAACATTCTGAATTACACTTATTTTAGTCAAACGACGTTGAAACTGACCTTAGTAAATTTTCGCAGAAAGAAACATATCTTGGAGCATGATTATTTTCATCAAGTCGGCTGCATCCTACGAGAGACGACGCGAATGGATTCGTAAAGCCTGGGGTTCTATTGGCTATCTCGATGGCGCCACTTTCCAAACTGTTTTTGTGATTGGTCAAGCACAGGAAAGTACTCAAGCTCTATTGGACGAGGAACATAACATATATGGAGACATATTACAAGTCGACGCTTCGGACGCATACCAGTGAGTGAAATATGTGCTTAGATAAATGGTGTACTAGTCACCTACACCCATAAGTTGTTAATCGTGACTGAACTCATACTAAAAAATGGGTTTTGGGGAAAAGGGAAACCAGTTTTTTCAGTTCAGTGTTCCTTTTAAATTCATCTCCTCCATTAGACGTATTTGTCAAAATCCATTTTCACGATTACAGAGATGTCGGTTTCAAGACGTTATCGGGGATGCAGTGGACCTCAGACAAGCTTTCCCTCAAATATTTTTATGATTCTCAAATATGATGATGATATGATGATTGATCTCGTAAAATTAAAAGAGGCCGTTGATCAAAACATAGCAAAAGTTTCTGAGAAAAAGTGGCCAGAATTTCCAATCATTTGCACATACGAAACAAGCTGGGTTATAAGCAAGCCTATTCGATGGAAGCTATCAAAAAATTATATCTCAGAAAAAGATTACCGTTGGCCATTTTGGCCCAAGTTTTGCAAAGGTGGATTCTACACAACCAGCGTTCGCGTCATCACACAATTGTGGGAAGCGTCGTTGACTTCAAAGCGCATAAATACAGACGACGTTTTCATAACTGGAATACTTCGACAGAAAATTGGAATGCCCGATGAAATGGTGGTGCCAGGAATAAGTGAAACCTGCCAACACTTGGGCGGGTTTATTGAAAACAGATTCAAGACAATGTGGTCAGAAAGAAAGAAGAAATTTGAAAACAAGAGCATCTGTTTTAAACTTTAAGATTACATGGTCTACGAGTTCGTGTTATAACAGAGAGAACTTCTTTTGAGCTCTGTTGTTATATGGCTTCACTTATTCTTATATTTTATATGTACGGTTTAGGGCTTTAGGCTAAAAATGATAAGTCATACCACGTCACGAATGTTATCTCCAATTCGTTGTACAAGAGATCACAAATGAAAAACCACAGCCTAATTGTAAACACTAGTTTTCGGGAATTCTTTTATTGTTGTTTCAAGTTACGGTGGTTTGCTTCTTTAACTATCGGTTTGATAAGCTGCGTCGAGCTGATACTTGCATGGAATGACCGTTTCTCTGTGCTCAGGATTACGTAGCATGATTTTGTTAGTATGATCTATGAACACTTCTGCTAGTATCGCTTCAAACATTTTATTAGGGAACTGATAGCAGCTGTGTATGAAGTGATTAGATTGCTTAGCAGACTAAAAATTCACCAGTTTGTATTCAATAATATTAGAACAACTTTTGAAAGGGACTGTGTTTACAGTGCGTTCTTTGACAAATGCTACATCACGAAAATGGAAAAAGAAGGTGCACCACATAGAAAAAATGCCATGTCAAACAAGATATTTACAAGCGTAACTTTATAACTGCATCACAAGTTGACTAAGAAAGAATTGCGTGAATCTAAATTCAAGATCATAGAAGTAACTAAAACCAAATAAATGACTAGTGGCAGTATAAAAGATGTCTATCGAAGAGATATCATAAAATTAAGATGCAATGAAAATTATTTTGGAAATGTTAACAGACTCAAACTTAAGAGCTCGAGTCAAAAAACAAAAATTAAAAACTGGACATTTAATACCAGTTAGTGAGAAAAAAATCACCATCACTTGTCTAGTTGCAGAAGCATCCAACAATTCTTCACAGAGTCGTAAACTTCTACATCAGAGTGATCTTTTGAATTAACTACATAAATGTTTCCGTTAGAAACACAAGCGGTATGATTAGATCTTGGCTTATGCATGGAGGCAACATAGATCCACACTTTAGCTGATGGGTCATACTTCTCCACCGATGCTGTGGTAGAGTCGCCCCTGGTTTTCCCACCAATTGCATAAATGTGATTGTTAAGAACTACTGCAGCAAAATCTGTTCGAGTTTTCTTCATGGGCGCAATTCTACTCCAGATTTCCCCATCATAGCATTCCACACAACGCAGAACCCGTGACTGGTTGGGGGTACCACCCATGGCGTAGAGGCATCCATTGAAGGAGACCAATGTTAAACCTTCTCGTTTCTGCAACATGCTTGGTGTCCAAACCCACATTTTGTCATCAATGTCATAAGCTTCGACGCTGGACAACCAGCGTGAGTTGTGCTCAAGCCCTCCCGCTACATAAATGCAACCCTCCAAGATTGTGCACCCAAATTTTCGCCTACCAACGCTTAAGTCTCGCAAACGAATCCATTTAGTTACAGACGCTGTTTGGATGCAATTGCACCCAAATTCTGTCGAAGATCTGCTGATTTGTGGACGAGTTCCTCCTATTGCAAACAGTTTGTCACCCTGCACAATCACAACAGAGTTTTCCTTCCCGGGATAATAGACGGGATGGTAATCAGTATCAGACGAAATAATCTGCGACAATGATTTTTCTGTAGCATCAAAGACTGTATATTCTGATTGGTGTCCAAACTCATCTCGCTTGAGCGTGATAGCGATATGATTGCTGCTACAATCTTCAGTGAAACGACTCCGTTTTATTTCACTGATTTTTGCCAAGATCTCTGGATAGTCCTCTTTCACAAGCTTGTTACTCCTCTCAGCTTCATTCAAGTATTTTGTCTTAAGTTGCTGCAGCTTAATTCGATCAAACAACTTAGGAAAATATTCCTTACGTTCATTTTTCCTGTGTTCAGTCCAGGAGGTAATACATTTAAGCAGATCCATGCCATTGTTATCGGCCTTCAAGTCCAAAAATGATTCAAAGTCATGAAATTCTAACTCGTTGATCTTATTGCTGGAACACAAATTGATGCTGAAATCGACTCTTCGCGCAATGCTCTGAGACATTGCATTGTATTTGTTCAACAATATCCAGTCTGCCAGGAGTGTGTCTTCATTGCTGTTGGCAACAATAAAATCAGTGCATTCTGTTTTGATGAGTGGAATTTGTAGAAAATCTGCAGCTGCCAGCACATCACCAACATTGTCACAGGTTAATAAGTCGTCATCAGAGTAAAGCCCATCAACAATAATCTTCATGATATCAACAGGTATTCCGATAATGTTTGTTGAATTTTTACAATTGTCATGCAAATCTGATGAGAGAAGGGTTTTGAAATATTCAGAATGTGGCACCAACACACATTTATGCACCCTAAATTCCTCACTCGTAACAATAATAGTAAAATCGCACAAAGTTTCAGATGTTTTTCTGTCTTCGTTAAGGTACTGCCAAACATCAGTTGCCTTTTCCTTCTTTAAGCGATTGTAAAAATTCTCTTCATAAGCAGGGTAACTATAGTCGAACAAATCCGTCTCTTCATCAGAATAGCATGATCAGAATAGCATAATCAGCATGAATATTTTCATTAATTCGGCTGCATCCTACGGGAGACGTTGCGAATGGATTCGTAAAACCTGGGGTTCTATTGGCTATCTCGATGGCGCCACATTTTAAACTGTTTTTGTGATTGGTCAAGCAAAGGCAACTACTCAAGCTCTATTGGACGAGAAATATAGCAGATACGGAGACATAGGGCATGTCGACGCTTCAGACGCATACCTGTGAGTGAAAGATGTGTTATTTTTTATTCACATATTCCACGTGGTATACTGTACTTCTAAATCATGGATTTCTACTTAATAAACAATGCATTAACGACTTCAGAGATGACGGTTTGCGGACGTTATCAGAGATGCAGTGGACCTCAGACAAGCTTCCCCGTCAATATTTCTACTCCAGCGGTGATGATGATATGATGATTGATCTCGTTAAAGTAAAGGAGGCCGTTGATCAAAACATTGCAAAAATTTCTGATGAAAAGTGGCCAGAATTTCCAATCATTTGCACTTTCGAAACATCCTTGGTTGAAAGCAAGCCTATTCGATGGAAGCTATCAAAAAATTATATCTCAGAAAAAGATTACCGTTGGCCATTTTGGCCCAAGTTTTGCCTCGGTGGATTCTACACAACCAGCGTTCGCGTCATCACACAATTGTGGGAAGCGTCGTTGACTTCAAAGCGCATAAATACAGACGACGTTTTTATAACTGGAATACTTCGACAGAAAATTGGAATGCCCGATGAAATGGTGGTGCCAGGAATAAGTGAAACCTGCCAACACTTGGGCGGGTTTTTTGAAAACAAATTCAAGACAATGTGGTCAGAAAGAAAGAAGAAATTTGAAAACAAGAGCATCTGTTTTAAACTTTAAGATTACATGGTCTACGAGTTCGTGTTATAACAAAGAGAATTTCTTTTGAGCTCTGTTGTTATATAGCTTCACTTATTCATATATTTTATGTGTACGGTTTAGGGCAGAAGTGTCCAACCTTTTTGGCCAAAGGGCCACATGCGATTTACGAATGATTGCGCGGGCCACTTGAATGTTTACTGCTAATAATTTCTAATTAAAACCCTCACACCAAAATTCTAATCTTAGAAATATGAATTATCCTCTTTTGCAATTATAAGAACAATAAACATACCAAGATATAGTAAATTCAACAAAGTTGTTACTGCACGTCGACATTTCACTGTAAAGTTTGGCACTGTTTTTCTCAAACAAGTTTGGCAATATTCGGTGAGATGGAGGATGTAGCAATGCGAAGCGAGTTTTTCACATGGCTGTCAGAAATTAGTAAAGAAATAATAAATGCCAATTTCTCGGAATGTAAGTTCGCCATAAATTACGTAGGCCAAGTAGTTGGTAATAGCCTATAAGTCATATCGAAAAATACCGCGCGGGCCAAGGGTTGGACACCTCTTGGTTTAGGGTTTAAGGCTAAAAAGGATAAGTCATACACGTCACGGAGGTTATTTCCAATTCGTTGTACAAGAAATCACAAATGAAAGAACATAACCATAGCCATATGCACTTGCACTTGCGTTGTGTGTGCTACAATTTATTTGAAAGAATTAAATTAATCAAGGTTGACCAACTTTAATCTCGACTTCTGCATGGCAGGTTACAGTCATACCGAAAATTGATCACCAGGTTTGCCTCGCTAAATGACTTTGTCAACTAAATACCGGTATGTGACAAAATGTCTGATTTTAATACTTTTATGTGTATATTTTAATAATTGGTACATTCACCATTTAGACATTTACTGCACAGTATGAATTGTTAGTTTTTAAGTTTTAAACTTGAATACATAACACTACACTATGCCGAGTTGTGTGCAATCTATCGCATATATAGTGTTTGTGATTTAGTCGCGTATTTCAGTGTGTTGTTTCATCCTTTGTTATCCGTTGTTAACCCTTCATCCAGTTTTCCGTCAATTGTTTATTCATTTTCATAATTTATTCGTTGTCATCCTGTATTTCGAGCCATCCCTGTACTCAATTAAGCAAGAATCGTTTCTTGCTTCTATAAATTTAATCATTAATCAAGCGAGCCATTTCAAACTGCGCGCTTGAACTAACCGTTGGTTATTTTCAAGGTTGTGACTAGGATCCTCCCATGCTGTATGCGCTATTGTGACTAGGATCGGAATACGCTGTATGCGTAAAGCGTTTTTATTTATTCAAGACGTCCGATTAAATTGTTTTTATTTATAACTTGACTTGTAAGATGGGTTAATGTCGAGGAGGCAGTTTACAACTTCATGATTGTCCGTTTGAAGCGGGGAAACGCGAAACTGAAGACGTTGGCATGACTTTATGAAAAACAGGAGTCAGAAAGTCGCTTGTCTGTAAAGTTAGCTGAAAATTTTACGAACAAGTATCCAAGTTTGGGGAGTAACTTTTGATAAGTTTGCATCTGCTTTGTTGCAGTGGAAAAGAAAACCATGACTCAGGCTCCAACCACAAAAGACCTACAGCTGGCACGCAGTGTTAGTTAAGTGAAAATGAGATGAAGCGCTGTGGCGCTTGAGGGTCCCAACTCCGAACAAATGACGAGGTTGCTTTCCAAGCAGACATAAATAAGCAAAAAGTGCATACCAAGCGCACAGTAATAAACACAATGTCTAATTAAGAAATACTTAACGCGGTTAGCCCAAAGGTTGGACAAAATCAACGCGCGGTGGCGCTAAAATCATCACAGTACTGTAAAGATCTAAATAAACTAAAAGATTATTCCCTGCATTTAAAGAAAAGGAAAAGATGTAAAACCATTGCAAGATAAGTGAATAAAATATTTCAGATCTCACCCTCATTAAGCCGAAACAACCAAATTTAGTCTAGGCTGCTGCTGATAAAAATGTATATTTTAGGACTTATATACACTGGAGAGCGTTTTCAACGGTTAAGGTCGCCTTGCTGTATCTGTATCAGCAGAAGAATGTTTAACATTTTCAATGATAGGTTATGTGAAGAAGCTCTTAAAGAGTAGGGCTACCATATATCCTCTTTTAGGAGGATTTGTTCTCATTTCTAAAGAAAAATGAATTGTCCTCTGAGGACACTGAAAAATGCCCAAATGTCCTCCTTTTTTGCATTTTGCGTTTTCTTGCTTAAATTTTCAACAGAATTATATGTTTATGTGACTTTTCGGCATGAGGCCTAAGTCAAGTCAAATGAATTTTCAGCGACAGCACGAGGTCTAATCATTTTTCTTATCATTGTTTTAATTTAGACAAACATAAAATCTAAATAAAGCTAAGCAACAATGCCAAAGAGGAACACTGTGTTTTCTGATGAACTGCGGCAGAAGTAGGCCTATCCTTGTTTCAGAAAAGGACGTAATGATTCTGAAGCCGAATACATTACTTGGGCATATGCGTATAATTATCCAAAAACATGTGATAAATTCTTTAAACGTAAAACTTTATTTGCATTGTACTTGCTGGCGAAATGGTCCTCTTTTTTGGCGATGAAAATATGGTAGGCCTATTAAAGAGTCAACTTAGTGATGGGCGTTTGCCCCTTTTCTTCGGTTATATTTTGATGCCATTCTCTGACTATCATCATTACTTGTTGCGTTATGCAAAGGTTTAAATCGCTCTGCTGAGTGCATACACATTCGTGTAAGTGAATTTACGACGAAAATGTGGCAGAGTGTGAATATGAATTTTTGCCTAAATCTGGAACCAGTTTTGTTTCACACTTAAGCCCGAACCCGAACCCGAACAGCTCTGAAAAGAGTTACAACTCCGATTCATAATATATCATAAATAATTTTATTTTTGCTTTATCCATATATCTTACTCCTATATCTTCAGTTTGTAATTTGAAAAGAAATGCTATTTCTTGTCGGTCGCAACAAAATTTTTAAATATTTTGCTGTTGTGTTGGGGCTTGTGACTTGGAATATCCTACTGCTTACAATGCAAGCCAGCTATGTAAAGCTGCAACAGTAAGTATATATCGGAAACTTTTTCGAATTTCAAAACAAAAGACAGAAACCTAAGTTTCAATCGAATGAATCGACTTGTCTTAACTCAATACCTTGTGTTAAAGTAAAAAATATTTCTTAGACATGCTGCGTTTAACAATAAGCCATGGCTTTTGATTTGCAGCCAAAGTTGTAAAAGGTCAAATAATCTCGAAACCGTTAACAACACAGCGACGCAGAAGGAAATGACGTTGCAATCAAGAAACGTCACAACCTTGAACAAAACCTACGCTTCCAATAAATCGCTTTATAGCACAATTTCTAGTTCCGCAAAGTCGAACAAGTTTTTAAAAGAACCAAATTTTTATTCCAATAACGACAAAAGCAGCTGTTTACTTGGTACGTTAATATGACTAACACTTTCAAAAAAAAGTTTACTGCAATTAAACAAGTTACAACATTCTGAATTACACTTATAAATCAAATGAGGTTGAAATTGTGAAACTGGCCTTGGTATATTTTCGCAGGAAAAAACATATCCTGGAGCATGATTATTTTCATCAAGTCGGCTGCATCTTACGGGAGACGTCGCGAATGGATTCGTAACACCTGGGGTTCTATTGGCTATCTCGATGGCGCCACTTTCCAAACTGTTTTTGTGATTGGTCAAGCGGATGCAAGGACTCAAGTTCTATTGGACGAGGAATATAACAGGTTTGGAGACATATTACAAGTCAACGCTTCGGACGCATACCAGTGAGTGAAATATGTGCTTAGATGTATGGCAGGGGCGGGCAACTTCTTCGGTCGGCGGGCCTGATATGAGAAAATGAAGTACTTGGCGGGCCGGATCCCGGAATCGAAACAGTAATCGTGTATTTAAACACCTATGCAAGGAATAAATCGTATTTAATGTAAACTTTAACCCTATTTTCCCTAGGTGTGGCTTCTCTTGCACACAGTCACAGCAAAACGTGGCGTACAGTTGCATTGTTTACTGTAGAAACTTGAAATTTGTTGACCTTTCCTAAAAAATGTTCAGCTATCTCTCCATGTCTGTTTTATCATGTAAGACCGGAAACTGTCTGCGGGGAGCTCAAAATCCCGTCGCGGGCCGGATACGTTCCCGCGGGCCGTATGTTGCCCGCCCCTGATGTATGGTATACTACTCACCTACACCCATAAGTAGTTAATCCGGAATGAACTCATATTAAAAAGTTGGGTTTTGGGGAAAACGGAAACCAGTTTTTTCAGTTCAGTGTTCCTTTTAATTTCATCTCCTCCATTAGACGTATTTGTCAAAATCCATTTTCACGATTACAGAGATGTCGGTTTCAAGACGTTATCGGGGATGCAGTGGACCTCAGATAAGCTTCCCCTCAAAGATTTCTACTCCAGTGGTGATGATGATATGATGATTGATCTCGTAAAATTAAAAGAGGCCGTTGATGAAAACATTGCAAAAATTTCTGAGGAAAAGTGGCCAGAATTCCCAATCATTTGCACTTACGAAACAAGCTGGGTTATAAGCAAGCCTATTCGCGGGAAGATATCAAAAAATTATATCTCAGAAAAAGATTACCGTTGGCCATTTTGGCCCAAGTATTGCCTCGGTGGATTCTACACAACCAGCGTTCGCGTCATTAGACAATTGTGGGAAGCGTCGTTGACTTCAAAGCGCATAAATACAGACGACGTTTTCATAACTGGAATACTTCGACAGAAAATTGGAATGCCCGATGAAATGGTGGTGCCAGGAATAAGTGAAACCTGCCAACATTTGGGCGGGTTTATTGAAAACAGATTCAAGACAATATGGTCAGAAAGAAAGAAGAAATTTGAAAACAAGAGCATTTTTTTTAAACCTTAAGATTACATGATCTACGAGTTCGTGTTATAACAGACACAATTTCTTTTGAGCTCTGTTGTTATATGGCTTCACTTATTCTTATATTTTATGTGTACGGTTTAGGGCAGAAGTGTCCAACCTTTTTGGCCAAAGGGCCACATGCGATTTACGAATGATTGCGCGGGCCACTTGAATGTTTACTGCTAATAATTTCTAATTAAAACCCTCACACCAAAATTCTAATCTTAGAAATATGAATTATCCTCTTTTGCAATTATAAGAACAATAAACATACCAAGATATAGTAAATTCAACAAAGTTGTTACTGCACGTCGACATTTCAATGTAAAGTTTGGCACTGTTTTTCTCAAACAAGTTTGGCAATATTCGGTGAGATGGAGGATGTAGCAATGCGAAGCGAGTTTTTCACATGGCTGTCAGAAATTAGTAAACAAACAATAAATGCCAATTTCTCGGAATGTAAGTTCGCCATAAATTACGTAGGCCAAGTAGTTGGTAATAGCCTATAAGTCATATCGAAAAATACCGCGCGGGCCACGGGTTGGACACCCCTTGGTTTAGGGTTTAAGGCTAAAAAGGATAAGTCATACACGTCACGGAGGTTATCTCCAATTCGTTGTACAAGAAATCACAAATGAAAAAACATAGCCATAGCCATACCCACTTGCACTTGCGTTGTGTGTGCTACAATTTATTTTAAAGAATTAAGTTATTCACAGTTGACCAACTTTAATCTCGACTTCTGCATGGCAGGTTACAGTCATACCGAAATTTGATCACCAGGTTTGCCTCGCTAAATGACTTTGTCAACTAAATACCGGTATGTGACAAAATGTCTGATTTTAATACTTTTATGTATATACTTTATTAATTGGTACATTCACCATTTAGACATTTACTGCACGGTATGAGTTGTTAGTTTTTAAGTTTTAAACTTGACAACATAACACTACACTATGCCGAGTTGTGTGCAATCTATCGCGTATATAGCGTTTGTGATTTAGTCGCGTATTTCAGTGTGTTGTTTCATCCTTTGTTATCCGTTGTTAACCCTTCATCCAGTTTTCCGTCCATTGTTTATTCATTTTCATAATTTATTCGTTGTCATCCTGTATTTTGAGCCATCCCTGTACTCAAAGCAAGAATCGTTTCTTGCTTCTATAAATTTAATCATTAATCAAGCGGACCATTTCAAACTGCTCGCTTGAACTAACCGTTGGTTATTTTCAAGGTTGTGACTAGGATCCTCCCATGCTGTATGTGCTATTGTGACTAGGATCGGAATACGCTGTATGCGTAAAGCGTTTTAATTTATTCAAGACGTCCGATTAAATTGATTTTATTTATAACTTGACTTGTAAGATGGGTTAATGTCGAGGAGGCAGTTTACAACTTCATGATTGTCCGTTTAAAGCGGGGAAACGCGAAACTGAAGACGTTGGCGTGTCGTTATGAAAAACAGGAGTCAGAAAGTCGCTTGTCTGTAAAGTTAGCTGAATATATTACGAACAAGCATCCAGGTTTGGGGAGTAACTTTTGATAAGTTTTCATCTGCTTTGTTGCAGTGGAAAAGAAAACCATGACTCATGCTCCAACCACAAAAGACCTACACAGCTGGCACGCAGTGTTAGTTAAGTGAAAATGAGATGAAGTGCTGTGGCGCTTGAGGGTCCCAACTTCGAACAAATGACGAGGTTGCTTTCCAAGCAGACATAAATAAGCAAAAATTGCATACCAAGCGCACAGTAATAAACACAATGTCTAATTAAGAAATACTTAACGCGGTTAGCCCAAAGGTTGGACAAAATCAACGTGCGGTGGCGCTAAAATCATCACAGTACTGTAAAGATCTAAATAAACTAAAAGATTATTCCCTGCATTTAAAGAAAAGGAAAAGATGTAAAACCATTGCAAGATAAGTGAAAAAAATATTTCAGATCTCACCCTCATTAAGCCGAAACGACCAAATTTAGTCTTGGCTGCTGCTGATAAAAATGTATATTTTAGGACTTATATACACTGAAGAGCGCTTTCAACGGTTAATGTCGCCTTGCTGTATCCGTATCAGCAGACGAATGTTTAACATTTTCAATGATAGGTTATGTGAAGAAGCTCTTAAAGAGTAGGGCTACCATATATCCTCTTTTAGGAGGATTTGTTCTCTTTTCTAAAGAAAAATGAATTGTCCTCCGAGGACACTGAAAAATGCCCAAATGTCCTCCTTTTTTGCATTTTGCGTTTTCTTGCTTAAATTTTCAACAGAATTATATATTTATGTGACTTTTCGGCATGAGGCCTAAGTCAAGTCAAATGACTTTTCAGCGACAGCACGAGGTCTAATCATTTTTCTTATAATTGTTTTAATTTAGACAAACATAAAATCTAAATAAAGCTAAGCAATAATGCCAAAGAGGAACACTGTGTTTTCTGATGAACTGCGGCAGAAGTAGGCCTATCCTTGTTTCAGAAAAGGACGAAATGATTCTGAAGCCGAATACATTACTTGGGCATATGCGTATAATTATCCAAAAACATGTGATAAATTCTTTAAACGTAAAACTTTATTTGCATTGTACTTGCTGGCGAAATGGTCCTCTTTTTTGGCGATGAAAATATGGTAGGCCTATTAAAGAGTCAACTTAGTGATGGGCGTTTGCCCCTTTTCTTCGGTTATATTTTGATGCCATTCTCTGACTATCATCATTACTTGTTGCGTTATGCAAAGGTTTAAATCGCTCTGCTGAGTGCATACACATTCGTGTAAGTGAATTTACGACGAAAATGTGGCAGAGTGTGAATATGAATTTTTGCCTAAATCTGGAACCAGTTTTGTTTCACACTTAAGCCCCAACCCGAACTCGAACCGAACATCTCTGAAAAGAGTTACGACTCCGATTCATAATATATCACGAATAAATTTTATTTTTACTTTTTCCATATATCTTACTCCTATATCTTCAGCTTGTAATTTGAAAAGAAATGCTATTTCTTGACGGTCACAACAAAAATTTTAAGTATTTTGCTGTTCTGTTTGGGCTTGTCATTTGGGTTCTGTTACTGCTTACCATGCAAGCCAGCTATGTAAAGCTTCAACAGTAAGTATATATCGGAAACATTTTCGAATTTCAAAACAAAAGACAGAAACCTAAGTTTCAATCGAATGAATCGACTTGTCTTAACTCAATATCTTGTGTAAAAGTAAAAAATATTTCTTACACATGCTGCGTTTAACAATAAGCCATGGTTTTTGATTTGCAGCCAAAGTTGTAAAAGGTCAAATAATCTCGAAGCCGTTAACAACGCAGCGACGCAGAAGGAAATGACGTTGCAATCAAGAAACGTCACAACCTTGAACAAAACCTACGCTTCCAATAAATCGCTTTATAGCACAATTTCAAGTTCCGCAAAGTCGAACAAGTTTTTAAAAGAACCAATGTTTTATTCCAATAACGACAAAAGCAGCTGTTTACTTGGTACGTTAATATGAATAAATTACTCAAAGACAAGTATACTGCAATTAAAAAGCAGTTTCAACATTCTGAATTACACATATTTAAATCAAACGACGTTGAAACTGACCTTGGTATATTCTCGCAGGAAAAAACATATCTTGGAGTATGATTATTTTCATCAAGTCGGCTGCATCTTACGGGAGACGTCGCGAATGGATTCGTAAAACCTGGGGTTCTATAGGCCATCTCGATGGCGCCACTTTCCAAATTGTTTTTGTGATTGGTCAAGCAAAGGCAACGACTCAAGCTTTATTGGACGAGGAATATGACAGATACGGAGATATATTGCAAGTCGACGTTTCGGACGCATACCAGTGAGTGAAATTTGTGTTATTTTTCACTCACATATATTCTACCTGGCATCTTCTAAATCATGGATTTCTATTTGATAAACAATGCTTCAATGATTTCAGAGATGTCGGTTTCAAGACGTTATCGGGGATGCGGTGGACCTCAGACAAGCTTCCTCATCAATATTTCTACTCCAGCGGTGATGATGATATGATGATTGATCTCGTAAAATTAATGGAGGCCGTTGATAAAAACATTGCAAAAATTTCTGAGGAAAAGTGGCCAGAATTTCCAATCATTTGCACTTACGAAACAAGAGAATCATCCCATCCTATACGGGACAAACAACACAAAAATTTTATTTCTCTACAAGATTATAGTGAGCCAAACTGGCCCAAGTTTTGCCTCGGTGGATTCTACACAACCAGCGTTCGCGTCATCAGACAATTGTGGGAAGCGTCGTTGACTTCAAAGCGCATAAATACAGACGACGTTTTCATAACTGGAATACTTCGACAGAAAATTGGAATGCCCGATGAAATGGTGGTGCCAGGAATAAGTGAAACCTGCCAACACTTGGACGGTTTTTTTGAAAACAAATTCAAGACAATGTGGTCAGAAAGAAAGAAGAAATTTGAAAACAAGAGCATCTGTTTTAAACTTTAAGATTACATGGTCTACGAGTTCGTGTTATAACAGAGAGAATTTCTTTTGAGCTCTGTTGTTATATGGCTTCACTTATTCTTATATTTTATGTGTACGGTATAGGCCTTTACGGTTTTAGGCTAAAAATGATAATTCATACCACGTCACGGAGGTTATCTCCAATTCGTTGTACATGAGATCACAAATGAAAAAACATAGCCATAGTCATACCCACTTGCAATTGCGTTGTGTGTGCTACAATTTATTTGAAAGAATTAAGTTAATTGAAGTTGACCAACTTCTATCTCGACTTCTGCATGGCAGGTTACAGTCATACCGAAATTTGATCACTTTAAAGGCAACATACCTCGTTAAATGACTTTGTCAACTAAATATGTGGCAAAAGGACTGATTTTAATATTTTATGTATATAGTTTATTAACTGGTACATTCACCATTTAGACATTTAATGCATGATATGAATTGTTAGTTTTGCACTTTTTAAACACGTACATTTAAGAAGTCAGCTGCATTCCTGAATTGCTATTATGAACCGAGTTGTGTGTAATCTATTGCGTTTATGGTGTTTGCATTTTAGTCGCGTACTTTAGTGTTTTTTCTTCCGTTGTTTGGCGTTGCTTGCGTGTCATAAAATGGCTGCTGTTTGTTTAATTCGAGACATTCCTGTACCCAAAGCAAGAATCGAGTCTCGTTTGTTAGAGTTTAATCATTAATCAAGCGAACCATTCCACACGGTGGGCTTGAACTAACCGTTGGTTATTTTCAAGGTTGTGACAAGGGTCGTCCCATGCTAAAAACGCTGTTGTGACTAGGATCGGAATACGCTGTATGCGTGAAGCGTTTTAATTTATTCAAGACATCCGGTTAAATTGATTTTATTTACAACTTGATTTATAAGGTGAGCTAACGTCGACGAGGCAGTTCAAAACTTTATGATTGTCCGTTTAAAGCGGAGAAACTCGAAACTGAAGAAGTTGGCGTGACGTTATGAAAAACAGGAGTCAGTAAGCTGCTTGTCTGTAAAGTTAGCTGAATATTTTACGAACAAGCATCCAGGTTTGGGGATTAAATTTGATAAGCCTTCATTTGCTTTGTTGCAGTTGAAAATAAAAAACATGACTCAGGCCCCAACCACAAAAGGCCTCAGCTGGCACGCAGTGTTAGTTAAGTGAAAATGAGATGAAGTGCTGTGGCGCGTGAGGGTCCCAACTCCGAACAAATGACGAGGTTGCTTTCCAAGCAGACATAAATAAGCAAAACGCGCATACCAAGCGCACAGTAATAAACACAATGTCTAATTAAGAAATATTTAAAGCGGTTAGCCCAAAGGTTGGACAAAGTCACCGTGCGGTGGCGCTACAACCGTCACAGTACTGTAAAGATCTAAATAAATTAAAAGATTACTCCCTGCATTTAAAGAAAGGGAAAATATGTAAAGCCATTACAAGATGCAAGATGGCCGCCTTGCTGTTTTCATACCAACAGATGGATTTGAAATTTGAATTATAGGTTATGTGCAGACACGTTCAAAGAGTCAACTAAGTGACGGACGTTTGCCACTTTTTTTCGGTTATATTTTGATGCCATTCTTTGACTACCATCATTTCTTGATGCGCTATGCGAGAGGTTTAAATCGCTCTGCTGAGTGCATACACATTCGTGTAAGTGAATTTACGACGAAAATGTGGCATTGTGTGAATATGAATTTTTGCCCAAATCTGGAACCAATTTTGTTTCACACTTAAGCCCCAACCCGAACTCGAACGGGAAAAGCTCTGAAAAGAGTTACAACTCTGATTCCTAATATATCACGAATAAATTTTTTTTTGCTTTGTCCATATATCTTACTCCTATATCTTCAGCTTGTAATTTGAAAAGAAATGCTATTTCTTGACGGTCACAACAAAATTTTTAAGTATTTTGCTGTTCTGTTTGGGCTTGTCATTTGGGTTCTGTTACTGCTTACCATGCAAGCCAGCTATGTAAAGCTTCAACAGTAAGTATATGTCAGAAACATTTTCAACTTTGAAAACAAAAGACAGTAACCTAAGTTTCAATCGAATGAATCGACTTATCTTAACTCAATATCTTGTGTAAAAGTAAAAAATATTTCTTACACATGCTGCGTTTAACAATAAGCCATGGTTTTTGATTTGCAGCCAAAGTTGTAAAAGGTCAAATAATCTCGAAGCCGTTAACAACACAGCGACGCAGAAGGAAATGACGTTGCAATCAAGAAACGTCACAACCTCGAACAAAACCTACGCTTCCAATAAATCGCTTTATAGCACAATTTCAAGTTCCGCAAAGTCGAACAAGTTTTTAAAAGAACCAAATTTTTATTCCAATAACGACAAAAGCAGCTGTTTACTTGGTACGTTAATATGAATAAATCTTTTAAAGACAAGTATACTGCAATTAAAAAGCAGTTTCAACATTCTGAATTACACTTATTTAAATCAAACGACGTTGAAACTGACCTTGGTATATTTTCGCAGGAAAAAACATATCCTGGAGCATGATTATTTTCATCAAGTCGGCTGCATCTTACGGGATACGTCGCGAATGGATTCGTAAAACCTGGGGTTCTATTGGCTATCTCGATGGCGCCACTTTCCAAATTGTTTTTGTGATTGGTCAAGCACAGGAAAGTACTCGACGAGGAATATGACAGATACGGAGATATATTGCAAGTCGACGTTTCGGACGCGTACCTGTGAGTGAAAGATGTGTTATTTTTCACTTACAATTATTCTACCTGGCATCTTCTAAATCATGGATTTCTATTTGATAAACAATGCTTTAACGATTTCAGAAATGTTGGTTTGAAAACGTTATCGGGGATGCGGTGGACCTCAGACAAGCTTCCCCGTCAATATTTCTACTCCAGCGGTGACGATGATATGATGATTGATCTCGTAAAACTAAAGGAGGCCGTTGATAAGAACATTGCAAAAACTTCTGAGGAAAAGTGGCCAGAATTTCCAATCATTTGCACTTACCAAACAAGAGAGTCATCCCATCCTATACGGGATAAACGACACAAAAATTTTATTTCTGTACAAGATTATAGTGAGCCAAACTGGCCCAAGTTTTGCCTCGGTGGATTCTACACAACCAGCGTTCGCGTCATCAGACAATTGTGGGAAGCGTCGTTGACTTCAAAGCGCATAAATACAGACGACGTTTTCATAACTGGAATACTTCGACAGAAAATTGGAATGCCCGATGAAATGGTGGTGCCAGGAATAAGTGAAACCTGCCAACACTTGGGCGGGTTTATTGAAAACAGATTCAAGACAATGTGGTCAGAAAGAAAGAGGAAATTTGAAAACAAGAGCATCTGTTTTAAACCTTAAGATTACATGGTTTACGAGTCCGTGTTATAACAGAGAGAATTTCTTTTGAGCTCTGTTGTTATATGGCTCCACTTATTCTTATATTTTATGTGTACGGTTTAGGCCTTTAGGATAAAAAATATAAGTAATACCACGTCACGGAGGTTACCTCCAAATACTAAATTCGTTGTACAAGAGATCACAAAGGAAAAAACATAGCCATAGCCATACCCACTTGCACTTGCGTTGTGTGTGCTACAATTTATTTGAAAGAATTAAGTTAATTGAAGTTGACCAACTTCTATCTCGACTTCTGCATGGCAAGTTACAGTCATACCGAAATTTGATCACTTTAAATGCAACATACCTCGTTAAATGACTTTGTCAACTATATATGAAACAAAACGACTGATTTTAATACTTTTATGTATATAGGCCTACTTTATTAATTGGTACATTTGTAACCAAACTTTCTTTACCAGGAACCTTCCCGCTTTGCAGCTAGTCAATTAGCTCTGTCTTCTTTATTCACATTTAATGGCATATCTCTTATGTAAAAACATCCGTCTTTCTGCTATATCACCCAAACGTTACTGAAACTACCCTCGCACGGCACTTCCCAGCCGCACGCAATACCACACCAAAACAAATTCCACGTAATGAGAGAGAATCAACGTGGGACGCTAAATACTAATTAAGCCATCGGGGTAGCGAGAAGAGACGTCACCAGTGATCGAATAAAAACACGTGTACACTTAAACATGTAAAATATGGCAGAACGTGAGCATGCATAAAAATGACTAATGTGAACAACACTGAAATAAAACAAATATAGGCTACATGACCAGACAAACATAAAAATGACACAACAAAAAGGACACGTCCGACTAAATCAATCAATAAAAAGGGGTTCAGAAAAACAGTGTACATTGTGATTGCTATAAAACGGGTGCCTAAAATAAATCTCGTGACACATTCACCATTTAGACATTTAATGCATGATATGAATTGTTAGTTTCAAACTTTTAAACATGACAACACTACACTATGCCGAGTTGTGTGTAATCTATCGCGTATATAGCGTTTGTGATTTAGTTGCGTATTTCAGTGTGTTGTTTCATCCTTTGTTATCCGTTATTAACCCTTCATCCATTTTTCCGTCCATTGTTTATTCATTTTCATAATTTATTCGTTGTCATCCTGTATTTCGAGCCATCCCTGTACTCAAAGCAAGAATCGTTTCTTGCTTCTATAAATTTAATCATTAATCAAGCGAGTCATTTCACACTGCGCTCTTGAACTAACCGTTGGTTATTTTAACGTTGTGGCTTGGATCGGCCTACACTGTATGCGTGAAGCGTTTTAATTTATTCAAATTGTCCGGTTAAATTGTTTTTATTTACAACTTGACTTGTAAGGTGAGCTAATGTCGAGGAGGCAGTTTACAACTTCATGATTGTCCGTTTAAAGCGGGGAAACTCGATACAGAAGGATTTGTCTTGACGTTATGAAAAACAGGAGTCAGTAAGCTGCTTGTCTGCAAAGTTAGCTGAAACTTTTACGAACAAGCATCCAGGTTTGGGGAGTAATTTTTGATAAGTTTTCATCTGCTTTGTTACAGTTGAAAATAAAAACATGATTCAGGGTACATAGCCCAAAGGTTGGACAAATTCGCCGTGCGGTGGCGCTACAACCGCCATAGTACTGCATAGCACTATAGCCAGGGTTGCCATACCGTCCTTATTTCTAATATTTTCCTTTTTTTGAAGGTCCGTGTATTAGAAAAAATTTTGTTTTTTCTTCTAAGATTTGTCCTTATTTTCACTTACGTTCTTATTTTCGTCTTATTTTTAAGGCGGAGGTTCGTATTTTGGCATTTTGACACCTTCAGTATAACATATTGTACCAAAGAGATACAAAAATTAAGAAAATGCAAACAGTATCTGGTTTTTTCATTTTTGGAACATTGATTGCCTTCTTCTGTTGTGCACTGTTTAAGGTAGTATTTTTTTTTTGGTTCCTGTTCGACCTTATTTTTGAGTCCGGACCGATGGCAACCCTGACTATAGCTTATGGGTGTGGGTGTAAAGAAACTAAGACTAAACTCTGAATTCCTCTGCATAAAAGGAAAAGATGTAAAGCCATTGCAATATAAGTGAATAAAATATTTCAGATCTCACCCTCATGAAGCCGAAACAATCAAATTTAGTCTAGGCTAATGATGATAAAAATGTATATTTTAGGACTTATATACGCTGGAGAGCGCTTTCACCGGTTAAGATCAACTTGCTGTTTCCGTATCAGCAGACGAATGTTTAACAATTTCAATGATAGGTTATTTGAAGAAGCTCTTAAAGATTCAACTTGGTGATGGGCGTTTGCCCCTTTTCTTTCGGTTATATTTTGATGCCATTCTTTGACTATCATCATTTCTTGATGCGCTATGCGAGAGGTTTAAAGCGCTCTGCTGAGTGCATACACATTCGTGTAAGTGAATTTATGACGAAAATGTGGCAGCGTGTGAATATGAATTTTTGCCTAAATCTGGAACCAGTTTTGTTTCAAACTTAAGCCCCAACCCGAACTCGAACCGAAAAGCTCTGAAAAGAGTTACAACTCTGATTCCTAATATATCATGAATAATTTTATTTTTACTTTATTCATATATCTTACTCCTATATCTTCAGCTTGTAATTTGAATAGAAATGCTATTTCTTGACGGTCACAACAAACATTTTAAGTATTTTGCAGTTCTGTTGGGGCTTGTGCCTTGGGCTCTGTTACTGTTTACCATGCAAGCCAGCTATGTAAAGCTGCAACAGTAAGTATATATCGGAAGCATTTTTGACTTTCAAAAAAAAAGACATTAACCTAAGTTTCAATCGAATGAATCGACTTCTCTTAACTCAATATCTTGTGTAAAAGTGTAAATTATTTCTTACACATGCGTCGTTTAACAATAAGCCATGGCTTTTGATTTGCAGCCAAAGTTGTAAAAGGTCAAATAATCCCGAAGCCATTAACACCGCAGCGACACAGAAGGAAATGACGTTGCAATCAAGAAACGTCACAGCCTCGAACAAAACCTACGCTTCCGATAAATCGCTTTATAGCACAATTTCTAGTTTTGCAAAATCGACCAATTTTTTAACAGAACCAAATTTTTATTCCAATAACGACAAAAGCAGCTGTTTACTTGGTACGTTAATATGAATAAATCTTTCAAAGACAAGTATACTGCAATTAAAAAGCAGTTTCAACATTCTGAATTACACTTATTTTAGTCAAACGACGTTGAAACTGACCTTAGTAAATTTTCGCAGAAAGAAACATATCTTGGAGCATGATTATTTTCATCAAGTCGGCTGCATCCTACGAGAGACGACGCGAATGGATTCGTAAAGCCTGGGGTTCTATTGGCTATCTCGATGGCGCCACTTTCCAAACTGTTTTTGTGATTGGTCAAGCACAGGAAAGTACTCAAGCTCTATTGGACGAGGAACATAACATATATGGAGACATATTACAAGTCGACGCTTCGAACGCATACCAGTGAGTGAAATATGTGCTTAGATAAATGGTGTACTAGTCACCTACACCCATAAGTTGTTAATCGTGACTGAACTCATACTAAAAAATGGGTTTTGGGGAAAAGGGAAACCAGTTTTTTCAGTTCAGTGTTCCTTTTAAATTCATCTCCTCCATTAGACGTATTTGTCAAAATCCATTTTCACGATTACAGAGATGTCGGTTTCAAGACGTTATCGGGGATGCAGTGGACCTCAGACAAGCTTTCCCTCAAATATTTTTATGATTCTCAAATATGATGATGATATGATGATTGATCTCGTAAAACTAAAAGAGGCCGTTGATCAAAACATTGCAAAAGTTTCTGAGAAAAAGTGGCCAGAATTTCCAATCATTTGCACATACGAAACAAGCTGGGTTATAAGCAAGCCTATTCGATGAAAGCTATCAAAAAATTATATCTCAGAAAAAATTTACCGTTGGCCATTTTGGCCCAAGTATTGCCTCGATGGATTCTACACAACCAGCGTTCGCGTCATCACACAATTGTGGGAAGCGTCGTTGACTTCAAAGCGCATAAATACAGACGACGTTTTCATAACTGGAATACTTCGACAGAAAAATCGGAATGCCCGATGAAATGGTGGTGCCAGGAATAAATGAAACCTGCCAACACTTGGGCGGATTAGACATAAATAAATTCAAGAGCATGTGGTCAGAAAGAAAGAGGAAATTTGAAAACAAGAGGATTTTTTTTAAACTTTAAAATTACATGGTTTACTAGTCCGTGTGGTAACAGAGAGAATTTCTTTTGAACTCTGTTGTTATATGGCTTCACTTATTCTTATGTTTTATGTGTACGGTTTGGGGCTTTAGGCTAAAATGGATAAGTCATACCACGTCACGGATTTTATCTCCAATTCGTTGTACATGAGATCACAAATGAAAAAACATAGTTATAGCCATAGCCACTTGCAATTGCGTTGTGTGTGCTACAATTTTTTTGCAAGAATTAAATTAATCAAAGTTGACCAACTCCTCACTCGATTTCTGCATGGTAGGTTACAGTCATACCGAAATTTGATCACCAGGTTTGCTTCACTAAATGACTTTGTCAACTAAGTATTTTACAAAATGTCTGATTTTAATACTTTTATGTACATACTTTATTAATAGCTACATTCACCATTTAAACATTTATTGCCTGATAAGAATTGTTAGTTTTAAGTTTTAAACATGAAGACATAACATTGAAAGCCGAATTGTGTGTAATCTATCGCGTATATAGCGTTTGTGATTTAGTCGCGTATTTTAGTGTGTTGTTTCATCCTTTGTTATCCGTTGTTAACCCTTCATCCAGTTTTCCGTCCATTGTTTATTCATTTTCATAATTTATTCGTTGTCATCCTGTATTTCGAGCCATCCCTGTACTAAAAGAAAGAATCGTTTATTGCTTCTATAAACTTAATCACTAATCAAGCGAACCATTTCACAATGCTCGCTTAAAGTAACCGTTTGTGATTTTCAAGGTTGTGATTAGAATCGTCTTATGCTGTAGACTGGGTTGTGAAGAGGTTGCAGTCCGTCTGTTTTAACTAATTCAAGACGTCCGATTAAATTGATTTTATTTATAACTTGACTTGTAAGATGGGTTAATGTCGAGGAGGCAGTTTACAACTTCATGATTGTCCGTTTAAAGCGGGGAAACTCGAAACTGAAGAAATTGGCGTGACGTTATGAAAAACAGGAGTCAGTAAGCTGCTTGTCTGCAAAGTTAGCTGAAGATTTTACGAACAAGCATCCAGGTTTGGGGAGTAATTTTTGATAAGTTTTCATCTGCTTTGTTACAGTTGAAAATAAAAACATGATTCAGGGTACATAGCCCAAAGGTTGGACAAATTCGCCGTGTGGTGGCGCTACAACCGCCATAGTACTGCATAGCACTATAGCCAGGGTTGCCATACCGTCCTTATTTCTAATATTTTCCTTTTTTTGAAGGTCCGTGTATTAGAAAAAATTTTGTTTTTTCTTCTAAGATTTGTCCTTATTTTCACTTACGTTCTTATTTTCGTCTTATTTTTAAGGCGGAGGTTCGTATTTTGGCATTTTGACACCTTCAGTATAACATATTGTACCAAAGAGATACAAAAATTAAGAAAATGCAAACAGTATCTGGTTTTTTCATTTTTGGAACATTGATTGCCTTCTTCTGTTGTGCACTGTTTAAGGTATTTTTTTTTGGTTCCTGTTCGACCTTATTTTTGAGTCCGGACCGATGGCAACCCTGACTATAGCTTATGGGTGTGGGTGTAAAGAAACTAAGACTAAACTCTGAATTTCTCTGCATAAAAGGAAAAGATGTAAAGCCATTGCAATATAAGTAAATAAAATATTTCAGATCTCACCCTCATGAAGCCGAAGCAATCAAATTTAGTCTAGGCTAATGATGATAAAAATGTATATTTTAGGACTTATATACGCTGGAGAGCGCTTTCACCGGTTAAGGTCAACTTGCTGTTTCCGTATCAGCAGACGAATGTTTAACAATTTCAATGATAGGTTATTTGAAAAAGCTCTTAAAGATTCAACTTGGTGATGGGCGTTTGCCCCTTTTCTTTCGGTTATATTTTGATGCCATTCTTTGACTATCATCATTTCTTGATGCGCTATGCGAGAGGTTTAAAGCGCTCTGCTGAGTGCATACACATTCGTGTAAGTGAATTTATGACGAAAATGTGGCAGGGTGTGATTATGAATTTTTGCCTAAATCTGGAACCAGTTTTGTTTCACACTTAAGCCCCAACCCGAACTCGAACCGAAAAGCTCTGAAAAGAGTTACAACTCTGATTCATAATATATCATGAATAATTTTAATTTTACTTTATTCATATATCTTACTCCTATATCTTCAGCTTGTAATTTGAATAGAAATGCTATTTCTTGACGGTCACAACAAAAATTTTAAGTATTTTGCAGTTCTGTTGGGGCTTGTGCCTTGGGCTCTGTTACTGTTTACCATGCAAGCCAGCTATGTAAAGCTGCAACAGTAAGTATATATCGGAAGCATTTTTGACTTTCAAAACAAAAGACATTAACCTAAGTTTCAATCGAATGAATCGACTTCTCTTAACTCAATATCTTGTGTAAAAGTGTAAATTATTTCTTACACATGCGTCGTTTAACAATAAGCCATGGCTTTTGATTTGCAGCCAAAGTTGTAAAAGGTCAAATAATCCCGAAGCCATTAACACCGCAGCGACACAGAAGGAAATGACGTTGCAATCAAGAAACGTCACAGCCTCGAACAAAACCAACGCTTCCGATAAATCGCTTTATAGCACAATTTCTAGTTTTGCAAAATCGACCAATTTTTTAACAGAACCAAATTTTTATTCCAAGAACGACAAAAGCAGCTGTTTACTTGGTACGTTAATATGAATAAATCTTTCAAAGACAAGTATACTGCAATTAAAAAGCAGTTTCAACATTCTGAATTACACTTATTTTAGTCAAACGACGTTGAAACTGACCTTAGTAAATTTTCGCAGAAAGAAACATATCTTGGAGCATGATTATTTTCATCAAGTCGGCTGCATCCTACGAGAGACGACGCGAATGGATTCGTAAAGCCTGGGGTTCTATAGGCCATCTCGATGGCGCCACTTTCCAAACTGTTTTTGTGATTGGTCAAGCACAGGAAAGTACTCAAGCTCTATTGGACGAGGAACATAACATATATGGAGACATATTACAAGTCGACGCTTCGGACGCATACCCGTGAGTGAAATATGTGCTTAGATAAATGGTGTACTAGTCACCTACACCCATAAGTTGTTAATCGTGACTGAACTCATACTAAAAAATGGGTTTTGGGGAAAAGGGAAACCAGTTTTTTCAGTTCAGTGTTCCTTTTAAATTCATCTCCTCCATTAGACGTATTTGTCAAAATCCATTTTCACGATTACAGAGATGTCGGTTTCAAGACGTTATCGGGGATGCAGTGGACCTCAGACAAGCTTTCCCTCAAATATTTTTATGATTCTCAAATATGATGATGATATGATGATTGATCTCGTAAAATTAAAAGAGGCCGTTGATCAAAACATAGCAAAAGTTTCTGAGAAAAAGTGGCCAGAATTTCCAATCATTTGCACATACGAAACAAGCTGGGTTATAAGCAAGCCTATTCGATGGAAGCTATCAAAAAATTATATCTCAGAAAAAGATTACCGTTGGCCATTTTGGCCCAAGTTTTGCAAAGGTGGATTCTACACAACCAGCGTTCGCGTCATCACACAATTGTGGGAAGCGTCGTTGACTTCAAAGCGCATAAATACAGACGACGTTTTCATAACTGGAATACTTCGACAGAAAATTGGAATGCCCGATGAAATGGTGGTGCCAGGAATAAGTGAAACCTGCCAACACTTGGGCGGGTTTATTGAAAACAGATTCAAGACAATGTGGTCAGAAAGAAAGAAGAAATTTGAAAACAAGAGCATCTGTTTTAAACTTTAAGATTACATGGTCTACGAGTTCGTGTTATAACAGAGAGAACTTCTTTTGAGCTCTGTTGTTATATGGCTTCACTTATTCTTATATTTTATATGTACGGTTTAGGGCTTTAGGCTAAAAAATCTAAGTCATACCACGTCACGAATGTTATCTCCAATTCGTTGTACAAGAGATCACAAATGAAAAACCACAGCCTAATTGTAAACACTAGTTTTCGGGAATTCTTTTATTGTTGTTTCAAGTTACGGTGGTTTGCTTCTTTAACTATCGGTTTGATAAGCTGCGTCGAGCTGATACTTGCATGGAATGACCGTTTCTCTGTGCTCAGGATTACGTAGCATGATTTTGTTAGTATGATCTATGAACACTTCTGCTAGTACTTCTTCAAACATTTTATTAGGGAACTGATAGCAGCTGTGTATGAAGTGATTAGATTGCTTAGCAGACTAAAAATTCACCAGTTTGTATTCAATAATATTAGAACAACTTTTGAAAGGGACTGTGTTTACAGTGCGTTCTTTGACAAATGCTACATCACGAAAATGGAAAAAGAAGGTGCACCACATAGAAAAAATGCCATGTCAAACAAGATATTTACAAGCGTAACTTTATAACTGCATCACAAGTTGACTAAGAAAGAATTGCGTGAATCTAAATTCAAGATCATAGAAGTAACTAAAACCAAATAAATGACTAGTGGCAGTATAAAAGATGTCTATCGAAGAGATATCATAAAATTAAGATGCAATGAAAATTATTTTGGAAATGTTAACAGACTCAAACTTAAGAGCTCGAGTCAAAAAACAAAAATTAAAAACTGGACATTTAATACCAGTTAGTGAGAAAAAAATCACCATCACTTGTCTAGTTGCAGAAGCATCCAACAATTCTTCACAGAGTCGTAAACTTCTACATCAGAGTGATCTTTTGAATTAACTACATAAATGTTTCCGTTAGAAACACAAGCCGTATGATTAGATCTTGGCTTATGCATGGAGGCAACATAGATCCACACTTTAGCTGATGGGTCATACTTCTCCACCGATGCCGTGGTAGAGTCGCCCCTGGTTTTCCCACCAATTGCATAAATGTGATTGTTAAGAACTACTGCAGCAAAATCTGTTCGAGTTTTCTTCATGGGCGCAATTCTTCTCCAGATTTCCCCATCATAGCATTCCACACAACGCAAAACCCGTGACTGGTTGGGGGTACCACCCATGGCGTAGAGGCATCCATTGAAGGAGACCAATGTTAAACCTTCTCGTTTCTGCAACATGCTTGGTGTCCAAACCCACATTTTGTCATCAATGTCATAAGCTTCGACGCTGGACAACCAGCGTGAGTTGTGCTCAAGCCCTCCCGCTACATAAATGCAACCCTCCAAGATTGTGCACCCAAATTTTCGCCTACCAACGCTTAAGTCTCGCAAACGAATCCATTTAGTTACAGACGCTGTTTGGATGCAATTGCACCAAAATTCGGTCGAAGATCTGCTGATTTGTGGACGAGTTCCTCCTATTGCAAACAGTTTGTCACCCTGCACAATCACAACAGAGTTTTCCTTCCCGGGATAATAGACGGGATGGTAATCAGTATCAAACGAATTAATCTGCGACAATGATTTTTCTGTAGCATCAGAGACTGTATATTCTGATTGGTGTCCAAACTCATCTCGCTTGAGCGTGATAGCGATATGATTGTTGCTACAATCTTCAGTGAAACGACTCCGTTTTATTTCACTGATTTTTGCCAAGATCTCTGGATAGTCCTCTTTCACAAGCTTGTTACTCCTCTCAGCTTCATTCAAGTATTTTGTCTTAAGTTGCTGCAGCTTAATTCGATCAAACAACTTAGGAAAATATTCCTTACGTTCATTTTTCCTGTGTTCAGTCCAGGAGGTAATACATTTAAGCAGATCCATGCCATTGTTATCGGCCTTCAAGTCCAAAAATGATTCAAAGTCATGAAATTCTAACTCGTTGATCTTATTGCTGGAACACAAATTGATGCTGAAATCGACTCTTCGCGCAATGCTCTGAGACATTGCATTGTATTTGTTCAACAATATCCAGTCTGCCAGGAGTGTGTCTTCATTGCTGTTGGCAACAATAAAATCAGTGCATTCTGTTTTGATGAGTGGAATTTGTAGAAAATCTGCAGCTGCCAGCACATCACCAACATTGTCACAGGTTAATAAGTCGTCATCAGAGTAAAGCCCATCAACAATAATCTTCATGATATCAACAGGTATTCCGATAATGTTTGTTGAATTTTTACAATTGTCATGCAAATCTGATGAGAGAAGGGTTTTGAAATATTCAGAATGTGGCACCAACACACATTTATGCACCCTAAATTCCTCACTCGCAACAATAATAGTAAAATCGCACAAAGTTTTAGATGTTTTTCTGTCTTCGTTAAGGTACTGCCAAACATCAGTTGCCTTTTCCTTCTTTAAGCGATTGTAAAAATTCTCTTCATAAGCAGGGTAACTATAGTCGAACAAATCCGTCTCTTCATCAGAATAGCATGATCAGAATAGCATAATCAGCATGAATATTTTCATTAATTCGGCTGCATCCTACGGGTGACGTTGCGAATGGATTCGTAAAACCTGGGGTTCTATTGGCTATCTCGATGGCGCCACATTTTAAACTGTTTTTGTGATTGGTCAAGCAAAGGCAACTACTCAAGCTCTATTGGACGAGAAATATAGCAGATACGGAGACATAGGGCATGTCGACGCTTCAGACGCATACCTGTGAGTGAAAGATGTGTTATTTTTCATTCACATATTCCACGTGGTATACTGTACTTCTAAATCATGGATTTCTACTTAATAAACAATGCATTAACGACTTCAGAGATGACGGTTTGCAGACGTTATCAGAGATGCAGTGGACCTCAGACAAGCTTCCCCGTCAATATTTCTACTCCAGCGGTGATGATGATATGATGATTGATCTCGTAAAAGTAAAAGAGGCCATTGATCAAAACATTGCAAAAATTTCTGATGAAAAGTGGCCAGAATTTCCAATCATTTGCACTTACGAAACAACAGAATCATCCCATCCTATACGGGACAAACAAGACAAAAATTTTATTTCTGTACAAGATTATAGTGAGCCAAACTGGCCCAAGTTTTGCCTCGGTGGATTCTATACAACCAGCGTTCGCGTCATCAGACAATTGTGGGAAGCGTCGTTGACTTCAAAGCGCATAAATACAGACGACGTTTTTATAACTGGAATACTTCGACAGAAAATTGGAATGCCCGATGAAATGGTGGTGCCAGGAATAAGTGAAACCTGCCAACACTTGGGCGGGTTTTTTGAAAACAAATTCAAGACAATGTGGTCAGAAAGAAAGATGAAATTTGAAAACAAGAGCATCTGTTTTAAACTTTAAGATTACATGGTCTACGAGTTCGTGTTATAACAAAGAGAATTTTTTTTGAGCTCTGTTGTTATATGGCTTCACTTATTCTTATATTTTATGTGTACGGTTTAGGGCAGAAGTGTCCAACCTTTTTGGCGAAAGGGCCACATGCGATTTACGAATGATTGCGCGGGCCACTTGAATGTTTACTGCTAATAATTTCTAATTAAAACCCTCACACCAAAATTCTAATCTTAGAAATATGAATTATCCTCTTTTGCAATTATAAGAACAATAAACATACCAAGATATAGTAAATTCAACAAAGTTGTTACTGCACGTCGACATTTCAATGTAAAGTTAGGCACTGTTTTTCTCAAACAAGTTTGGCAATATTCGGTGAGATGGACGATGTAGCAATGCGAAGCGAGTTTTTCACATGGCTGTCAGAAATTAGTAAACAAATAATAAATGCCAATTTCTCGGAATGTAAGTTCGCCATAAATTACGTAGGCCAAGTAGTTAGTAATAGCCTATAAGTCATATCGAAAAATACCGCGCGGGCCACGGGTTGGACACCCCTTGGTTTAGGGTTTAAGGCTAAAAAGGATAAGTCATACACGTCACGGAGGTTATCTCCAATTCGTTGTACAAGAAATCACAAATGAAAGAACATAGCCATAGCCATATCCACTTGCACTTGCGTTGTGTGTGCTACAATTTATTTGAAAGAATTAAGTTAATTGAAGTTGACCAACTTTAATCTCGACTTCTGCATGGCAGGTTACAGTCATACCGAAATTTGATCACCAGGTTTGCCTCGCTAAATGACTTTGTCAACTAAATACCGGTATGTGACAAAATGTCTGATTTTAATACTTTTATGTGTATACTTTATTAATTGGTACATTCACCATTTAGACATTTACTGCACGGTATGAATTGTTAGTTTTTAAGTTTTAAACTTGAATACATAACACTACACTATGCCGAGTTGTGTGCAATCTATCGCATATATAGTGTTTGTGATTTAGTCGCGTATTTCAGTGTGTTGTTTCATCCTTTGTTATCCGTTGTTAACCCTTCATCCAGTTTTCCGTCAATTGTTTATTCATTTTCATAATTTATTCGTTGTCATCCTGTATTTCGAGCCATCCCTGTACTCAATTAAGCAAGAATCGTTTCTTGCTTCTATAAATTTAATCATTAATCAAGCGGACCATTTCAAACTGCTCGCTTGAACTAACCGTTGGTTATTTTCAAGGTTGTGACTAGGATCCTCCCATGCTGTATGTGCTATTGTGACTAGGATCGGAATACGCTGTATGCGTAAAGCGTTTTTATTTATTCAAGACGTCCGATTAAATTGATTTTATTTATAACTTGACTTGTAAGATGGGTTAATGTCGAGGAGGCAGTTTACAACTTCATGATTGTCCGTTTAAAGCGGGGAAACGCGAAACTGAAGACGTTGGCATGACTTTATGAAAAACAGGAGTCAGAAAGTCGCTTGTCTGTAAAGTTAGCTGAATATTTTACGAACAAGCATCCAGGTTTGGGGAGTAACTTTTGATAAGTTTTCATCTGCTTTGTTGCAGTGGAAAAGAAAACCATGACTCATACTCCAACCACAAAATACCTACACAGCAGGCACGCAGTGTTAGTTAAGTGAAAATGAGATGAAGTGCTGTGGCGCTTGAGGGTCCCAACTTCGAACAAATGACGAGGTTGCTTTCCAAGCAGACATAAATAAGCAAAAATTGCATACCAAGCGCACAGTAATAAACACAATGTCTAATTAAGAAATATTTAAAGCGGTTAGCCCAAAGGTTGGACAAAATCAACGTGCGGTGGCGCTAAAATCATCACAGTACTGTAAAGATCTAAATAAACTAAAAGATTATTCCCTGCATTTAAAGAAAAGGAAAAGATGTAAAACCATTGCAAGATAAGTGAAAAAAATATTTCAGATCTCACCCTCATTAAGCCGAAACGACCAAATTTAGTCTTGGCTGCTGCTGATAAAAATGTATATTTTAGGACTTATATACACTGAAGAGCGCTTTCAACGGTTAATGTCGCCTTGCTGTATCCGTATCAGCAGACGAATGTTTAACATTTTCAATGATAGGTTATGTGAAGAAACTCTTAAAGAGTAGGGCTACCATATATCCTCTTTTAGGAGGATTTGTTCTCTTTTCTAAAGAAAAATGAATTGTCCTCCGAGGACACTGAAAAATGCCCAAATGTCCTCCTTTTTTGCATTTTGCGTTTTCTTGCTTAAATTTTCAACAGAATTATATATTTATGTGACTTTTCGGCATGAGGCCTAAGTCAAGTCAAATGACTTTTCAGCGACAGCACGAGGTCTAATCATTTTTCTTATAATTGTTTTAATTTAGACAAACATAAAATCTAAATAAAGCTAAGCAATAATGCCAAAGAGGAACACTGTGTTTTCTGATGAACTGCGGCAGAAGTAGGCCTATCCTTGTTTCAGAAAAGGACGAAATGATTCTGAAGCCGAATACATTACTTGGGCATATGCGTATAATTATCCAAAAACATGTGATAAATTCTTTAAACGTAAAACTTTATTTGCATTGTACTTGCTGGCGAAATGGTCCTCTTTTTTGGCGATGAAAATATGGTAGGCCTATTAAAGAGTCAACTTAGTGATGGGCGTTTGCCCCTTTTCTTCGGTTATATTTTGATGTCATTCTCTGACTATCATCATTACTTGTTGCGTTATGCAAAGGTTTAAATCGCTCTGCTGAGTGCATACACATTCGTGTAAGTGAATTTACGACGAAAATGTGGCAGAGTGTGAATATGAATTTTTGCCTAAATCTGGAACCAGTTTTGTTTCACACTTAAGCCCCAACCCGAACTCGAACCGAACATCTCTGAAAAGAGTTACAACTCTGATTCATAATATATCACGAATAAATTTTATTTTTACTTTTTCCATATATCTTACTCCTATATCTTCAGCTTGTAATTTGAAAAGAAATGCTATTTCTTGACGGTCACAACAAAAATTTTAAGTATTTTGTTGTTCTGTTTGGGCTTGTCATTTGGGTTCTGTTACTGCTTACCATGCAAGCCAGCTATGTAAAGCTTCAACAGTAAGTATATATCGGAAACATTTTCGAATTTCAAAACAAAAGACAGAAACCTAAGTTTCAATCGAATGAGTCGACTTGTCTTAACTCAATATCTTGTGTAAAAGTAAAAAATATTTCTTACACATGCTGCGTTTAACAATAAGCCATGGTTTTTGATTTGCAGCCAAAGTTGTAAAAGGTCAAATAATCTCGAAGCCGTTAACAACGCAGCGACGCAGAAGGAAATGACGTTGCAATCAAGAAACGTCACAACCTTGAACAAAACCTACGCTTCCAATAAATCGCTTTATAGCACAATTTCAAGTTCCGCAAAGTCGAACAAGTTTTTAAAAGAACCAATGTTTTATTCCAATAACGACAAAAGCAGGTGTTTACTTGGTACGTTAATATGAATAAATTTCTCAAAGACAAGTATACTGCAATTAAAAAGCAGTTTCAACATTCTGAATTACACATATTTAAATCAAACGACGTTGAAACTGACCTTGGTATATTTTCGCAGGAAAAAACATATCTTGGAGTATGATTATTTTCATCAAGTCGGCTGCATCTTACGGGAGACGTCGCGAATGGATTCGTAAAACCTGGGGTTCTATAGGCCATCTCGATGGCGCCACTTTCCAAATTGTTTTTGTGATTGGTCAAGCAAAGGCAACGACTCAAGCTTTATTGGACGAGGAATATGACAGATACGGAGATATATTGCAAGTCGACGTTTCGGACGCATACCAGTGAGTGAAATTTGTGTTATTTTTCACTCACATATATTCTACCTGGCATCTTCTAAATCATGGATTTCTATTTGATAAACAATGCTTCAATGATTTCAGAGATGTCGGTTTCAAGACTTTATCGGGGATGCGGTGGACCTCAGACAAGCTTCCTCATCAATATTTCTACTCCAGCGGTGATGATGATATGATGATTGATCTCGTAAAATTAATGGAGGCCGTTGATAAAAACATTGCAAAAATTTCTGAGGAAAAGTGGCCAGAATTTCCAATCATTTGCACTTACGAAACAAGAGAATCAGGGCATCCTATACGGGACAAACAACACAAAAATTTTATTTCTGTACAAGATTATAGTGAGCCAAACTGGCCCAAGTTTTGCCTCGGTGGATTCTACACAACCAGCGTTCGCGTCATCAGACAATTGTGGGAAGCGTCGTTGACTTCAAAGCGCATAAATACAGACGACGTTTTCATAACTGGAATACTTCGACAGAAAATTGGAATGCCCGATGAAATGGTGGTGCCAGGAATAAGTGAAACCTGCCAACACTTGGACGGTTTTTTTGAAAACAAATTCAAGACAATGTGGTCAGAAAGAAAGAAGAAATTTGAAAACAAGAGCATCTGTTTTAAACTTTAAGATTACATGGTCTACGAGTTCGTGTTATAACAGAGAGAATTTCTTTTGAGCTCTGTTGTTATATGGCTTCACTTATTCTTATATTTTATGTGTACGGTATAGGCCTTTACGGTTTTAGGCTAAAAATGATAATTCATACCACGTCACGGAGGTTATCTCCAATTCGTTGTACATGAGATCACAAATGAAAAAACATAGCCATAGTCATACCCACTTGCAATTGCGTTGTGTGTGCTACAATTTATTTGAAAGAATTAAGTTAATTGAAGTTGACCAACTTCTATCTCGACTTCTGCATGGCAGGTTACAGTCATACCGAAATTTGATCACTTTAAAGGCAACATACCTCGTTAAATGACTTTGTCAACTAAATATGTGGCAAAAGGACTGATTTTAATACTTTATGTATATAGTTTATTAACTGGTACATTCACCATTTAGACATTTAATGCATGATATGAATTGTTAGTTTTGCACTTTTTAAACACGTACATTTAAGAAGTCAGCTGCATTCCTGAATTGCTATTATGAACCGAGTTGTGTGTAATCTATTGCGTTTATGGTGTTTGCATTTTAGTCGCGTACTTTAGTGTTTTTTCTTCCGTTGTTTGGCGTTGCTTGCGTGTCATAAAATGGCTGCTGTTTGTTTAATTCGAGACATTCCTGTACCCAAAGCAAGAATCGAGTCTCGTTTGTTAGAGTTTAATCATTAATCAAGCGAACCATTCCACACGGTGGGCTTGAACTAACCGTTGGTTATTTTCAAGGTTGTGACAAGGGTCGTCCCATGCTAAAAACGCTGTTGTGACTAGGATCGGAATACGCTGTATGCGTGAAGCGTTTTAATTTATTCAAGACATCCGGTTAAATTGATTTTATTTACAACTTGATTTGTAAGGTGAGCTAACGTCGACGAGGCAGTTCAAAACTTTATGATTGTCCGTTTAAAGCGGGGAAACTCGAAACTGAAGAAGTTGGCGTGACGTTATGAAAAACAGGAGTCAGTAAGCCGCTTGTCTGTAAAGTTAGCTGAAAATTTTACGAACAAGCATCCAGGTTTGGGGAGTAATTTTTGATAAGTTTTCATCTGCTTTGTTGCAATTGAAATGAAAAACATGACTCAGGCTCCAACCACAAAAGACCTACACAGCTGGCACGCAGTGTTAGTTAAGTGAAAATGAGATGAAGTGCTGTGGCGCGTGAGGGTCCCAACTCCGAACAAATGACGAGGTTGCTTTCCAAGCAGACATAAATAAGCAAAACGCGCATACCAAGCGCACAGTAATAAACACAATGTCTAATTAAGAAATATTTAACGCGGTTAGCCCAAAGGTTGGACAAATTCACCGTGCGGTGGCGCTACAACCGTCACAGTACTGTAAAGATCTAAATAAATTAAAAGATTACTCCCTGCATTTAAAGAAAGGGAAAATATGTAAAGCCATTACAAGATGCAAGATGGCCGCCTTGCTGTTTTCATACCAACAGATGGATTTGAAATTTGAATTATAGGTTATGTGCAGACACGTTCAAAGAGTCAACTAAGTGACGGACGTTTGCCACTTTTCTTTCGGTTATATTTTGATGCCATTCTTTGACTACCATCATTTCGTGATGGGCTATGCGAGAGGTTTAAATCGCTCTGCTGAGTGCATACACATTCGTGTAAGTGAATTTACGACGAAAATGTGGCATTGTGTGAATATGAATTTTTGCCCAAATCTGGAACCAATTTTGTTTCACACTTAAGCCCCAACCCGAACTCGAACGGGAAAAGCTCTGAAAAGAGTTACAACTCTGATTCCTAATATATCACGAATAAATTTTTTTTTGCTTTGTCCATATATCTTACTACTATATCTTCAGTTTGTAATTTGAAAAGAAATGCTATTTCTTGACGGTCACAACAAAATTTTTAAGTATTTTGCTGTTCTGTTTGGGCTTGTCATTTGGGTTCTGTTACTGCTTACCATGCAAGCCAGCTATGTAAAGCTTCAACAGTAAGTATATGTCAGAAACATTTTCAACTTTGAAAACAAAAGACAGTAACCTAAGTTTCAATCGAATGAATCGACTTATCTTAACTCAATATCTTGTGTAAAAGTAAAAAATATTTCTTACACATGCTGCGTTTAACAATAAGCCATGGTTTTTGATTTGCAGCCAAAGTTGTAAAAGGTCAAATAATCTCGAAGCCGTTAACAACACAGCGACGCAGAAGGAAATGACGTTGCAATCAAGAAACGTCACAACCTCGAACAAAACCTACGCTTCCAATAAATCGCTTTATAGCACAATTTCAAGTTCCGCAAAGTCGAACAAGTTTTTAAAAGAACCAAATTTTTATTCCAATAACGACAAAAGCAGCTGTTTACTTGGTACGTTAATATGAATAAATCTTTTAAAGACAAGTATACTGCAATTAAAAAGCAGTTTCAACATTCTGAATTACACTTATTTAAATCAAACGACGTTGAAACTGACCTTGGTATATTTTCGCAGGAAAAAACATATCCTGGAGCATGATTATTTTCATCAAGTCGGCTGCATCTTACGGGATACGTCGCGAATGGATTCGTAAAACCTGGGGTTCTATTGGCTATCTCGATGGCGCCACTTTCCAAATTGTTTTTGTGATTGGTCAAGCACAGGAAAGTACTCGACGAGGAATATGACAGATACGGAGATATATTGCAAGTCGACGTTTCGGACGCGTACCTGTGAGTGAAAGATGTGTTATTTTTCACTTACAATTATTCTACCTGGCATCTTCTAAATCATGGATTTCTATTTGATAAACAATGCTATAACGATTTCAGAAATGTTGGTTTGAAGACGTTATCGGGGATGCGGTGGAACTCAGACAAGCTTCCCCGTCAATATTTCTACTCCAGCGGTGACGATGATATGATGATTGATCTCGTAAAACTAAAGGAGGCCGTTGATAAGAACATTGCAAAAACTTCTGAGGAAAAGTGGCCAGAATTTCCAATCATTTGCACTTACCAAACAAGAGAGTCATCCCATCCTATACGGGATAAACGACACAAAAATTTTATTTCTGTACAAGATTATAGTGAGCCAAACTGGCCCAAGTTTTGCCTCGGTGGATTCTACACAACCAGCGTTCGCGTCATCAGACAATTGTGGGAAGCGTCGTTGACTTCAAAGCGCATAAATACAGACGACGTTTTCATAACTGGAATACTTCGACAGAAAATTGGAATGCCCGATGAAATGGTGGTGCCAGGAATAAGTGAAACCTGCCAACACTTGGGCGGGTTTATTGAAAACAGATTCAAGACAATGTGGTCAGAAAGAAAGAGGAAATTTGAAAACAAGAGCATCTGTTTTAAACCTTAAGATTACATGGTTTACGAGTCCGTGTTATAACAGAGAGAATTTCTTTTGAGCTCTGTTGTTATATGGCTCCACTTATTCTTATATTTTATGTGTACGGTTTAGGCCTTTAGGATAAAAAATATAAGTAATACCACGTCACGGAGGTTACCTCCAAATACTAAATTCGTTGTACAAGAGATCACAAATGAAAAAACATAGCCATAGCCATACCCACTTGCACTTGCGTTGTGTGTGCTACAATTTATTTGAAAGAATTAAGTTAATTGAAGTTGACCAACTTCTATCTCGACTTCTGCATGGCAGGTTACAGTCATACCGAAATTTGATCACTTTAAATGCAACATACCTCGTTAAATGACTTTGTCAACTAAATATGAAACAAAACGACTGATTTTAATACTTTTATGTATATAGGCCTACTTTATTAATTGGTACATTTGTAACCAAACTTTCTTTACCAGGAACCTTCCCGCTTTGCAGCTAGTCAATTAGCTCTGTCTTCTTTATTCACATTTAATGGCATATCTCTTATGTAAAAACATCCGTCTTTCTGCTATATCACCCAAACGTTACTGAAACTACCCTCGCACGGCACTTCCCAGCCGCACGCAATACCACACCAAAACAAATTCCACGTAATGAGAGAGAATCAACGTGGGACGCTAAATACTAATTAAGCCATCGGGGTAGCGAGAAGAGACGTCACCAGTGATCGAATAAAAACACGTGTACACTTAAACATGTAAAATATGGCAGAACGTGAGCATGCATAAAAATGACTAATGTGAACAACACTGAAATAAAACAAATATAGGCTACATGACCAGACAAACATAAAAATGACACAACAAAAAGGACACGTCCGACTAAATCAATCAATAAAAAGGGGTTCAGAAAAACAGTGTACATTGTGATTGCTATAAAACGGGTGCCTAAAATAAATCTCGTGACACATTCACCATTTAGACATTTAATGCATGATATGAATTGTTAGTTTCAAACTTTTAAACATGACAACACTACACTATGCCGAGTTGTGTGTAATCTATCGCGTATATAGCGTTTGTGATTTAGTTGCGTATTTCAGTGTGTTGTTTCATCCTTTGTTATCCGTTATTAACCCTTCATCCATTTTTCCGTCCATTGTTTATTCATTTTCATAATTTATTCGTTGTCATCCTGTATTTCGAGCCATCTCTGTACTCAAAGCAAGAATCGTTTCTTGCTTCTATAAATTTAATCATTAATCAAGCGAGTCATTTCACACTGCGCTCTTGAACTAACCGTTGGTTATTTTAACGTTGTGGCTTGGATCGGCCTACACTGTATGCGTGAAGCGTTTTAATTTATTCAAATTGTCCGGTTAAATTGTTTTTATTTACAACTTGACTTGTAAGGTGAGCTAATGTCGAGGAGGCAGTTTACAACTTCATGATTGTCCGTTTAAAGCGGGGAAACTCGATACAGAAGGATTTGTCTTGACGTTATGAAAAACAGGAGTCAGTAAGCTGCTTGTCTGCAAAGTTAGCTGAAACTTTTACGAACAAGCATCCAGGTTTGGGGAGTAATTTTTGATAAGTTTTCATCTGCTTTGTTACAGTTGAAAATAAAAACATGATTCAGGGTACATAGCCCAAAGGTTGGACAAATTCGCCGTGCGGTGGCGCTACAACCGCCATAGTACTGCATAGCACTATAGCCAGGGTTGCCATACCGTCCTTATTTCTAATATTTTCCTTTTTTTGAAGGTCCGTGTATTAGAAAATATTTTGTTTTTTCTTCTAAGATTTATCCTTATTTTCACTTACGTTCTTATTTTCGTCTTATTTTTAGGGCAGAGGTTCGTATTTTGGCATTTTGACACCTTCAGTATAACATATTGTACCAAAGAGATACAAAAATTAAGAAAATGCAAACAGTATCTGGTTTTTTCATTTTTGGAACATTGATTGCCTTCTTCTGTTGTCCACTGTTTAAGGTAGTATTTTTTTGGTTCCTGTTCGATCTTATTTTTGAGTCCGGACCGATGGCAACCCTGACTATAGCTTATGGGTGTGGGTGTAAAGAAACTAAGACTAAACTCTGAATTCCTCTGCATAAAAGGAAAAGATGTAAAGCCATTGCAATATAAGTGAATAAAATATTTCAGATCTCACCCTCATTTACCAGAAACAATCAAATTTAGTCTTGGCTGCTGCTGATAAAAATGTATATTTTAGGACTTATATACGCTGGAGAGCGCTTTCACCGGTTAAGGTTAACTTGCTGTTTCCGTATCAGCAGACGATTGTTTAACAATTTCAATGATAGGTTATTTGAAGAAGCTCTTAAAAAGTCAACTTAGTGATGGGCGTTTGCCCCTTTTCTTTCGGTTATATTTTGATGCCATTCTTTCACTACTATCATTTCTTGTTGCGCAATGCGAGAGGTTTTAAGCGCTCTGCTGAGTGCATACACATTCGTGTAAGTGAAGTTACGACGAAAATGTGACAGAGTGTGATTATGAATTTTTGCCTAAATCTGGAACCAGTTTTGTTTCACACTTAAGCCCCAACCCGAACTCGAACGGGAAAAGCTCTGAAAAGAGTTACAACTCTGATTCCTAATATATCACGAATAAATTTTTTTTTGCTTTGTCCATATATCTTACTACTATATCTTCAGCTTGTAATTTGAAAAAAAATGCTATTTCTTGACGGTCACAACAAAATTTTTAAGTATTTTGCTGTTCTGTTTGGGCTTGTCATTTGGGTTCTGTTACTGCTTACCGTGCAAGCCAGCTATGTAAAGCTTCAACAGTAAGTATATGTCAGAAACATTTTCAACTTTGAAAACAAAAGACAGTAACCTAAGTTTCAATCGAATGAATCGACTTATCTTAACTCAATATCTTGTGTAAAAGTAAAAAATATTTCTTACACATGCTGCGTTTAACAATAAGCCATGGTTTTTGATTTGCAGCCAAAGTTGTAAAAGGTCAAATAATCGCGAAGCCGTTAACAACACAGCGACGCAGAAGGAAATGACGCTGCAATCAAGAAACGTCACAACCTTGAACAAAACCTACGCTTCCGATAAATCGCTTTATAGCACAATTTCAAGTTCCGCAAAGTCGAACAATTTTTTAACAGAACCAATGTTTTATTCCAATAACGACAAAAGCAGCTGTTTACTTGGTACGTTAATATGAATAAATCTTTCAAAGACAAGTATACTGCAATTAAAAAGCAGTTTCAACATTCTGAATTACACTTATTTAAATCAAACGACGTTGAAACTGACCTTGGTATATTTTCGCAGGAAAAAACATATCTTGGAGTATGATTATTTTCATCAAGTCGGCTGCATCTTACGGGAGACGTCGCGAATGGATTCGTAAAACCTGGGGTTCTATTGGCCATCTCGATGGCGCCACTTTCCAAATTGTTTTTGTGATTGGTCAAGCAAAGGCAACGACTCAAGCTTTATTGGACGAGGAATATGACAGATACGGAGATATATTGCAAGTCGGCGTTTCGGACGCGTACCTGTGAGTGAAAGATGTGTTATTTTTCACTCACAAATATTCTACCTGGCATCTTCTAAATCATGGATTTCTATTTGATAAACAATGCTTTAATGATTTCAGAGATGTTGGTTTGAAGACGTTATCGGGGATGCGGTGGACCTCAGACAAGCTTCCCCATCAATATTTCTACTCCAGCGGTGATGATGATATGATGATTGATCTTGTAAAAGTATAGGAGGCCGTTGATAAAAACATTGCAAAAATTTCTGAGGAAAAGTGGCCAGAATTTCCAATCATTTGCACTTACCAAACAAAAGAATCAGCGCATCCTATACGGAGCAAACAACACAAAAATTTTGTCTCAGAAGAATATTTCCGTTGGCCTTACTGGCCCAAGTTTTGCCTAGGTGGATTCTACACAACCAGCGTTCGCGTCATCAGACAATTGTGGGAAGCGTCGTTGACTTCAAAGCGCATAAATACAGACGACGTTTTCATAACTGGAATACTTCGACAGAAAATTGGAATGCCCGATGAAATGGTGGTGCCAGGAATAAGTGAAACCTGCCAACACTTGGGCGGGTTTATTGAAAACAGATTCAAGACAATGTGGTCAGAAAGAAAGAAGAAATTTGAAAACAAGAGCATCTGTTTTAAACCTTAAGATTACATGGTCTACGAGTTCGTGTTATAACAGAGAGAATTTCTTTTGAGCTCTGTTGTTATATGGCTTCACTTATTCTTATATTTTATGTGTACGGTTTAGGGCAGAAGTGTCCAACCTTTTTGGCGAAAGGGCCACATGCGATTTACGAATGATTGCGCGGGCCACTTGAATGTTTACTGCTAATAATTTCTAATTAAAACCCTCACCCCAAAATTCTAATCTTAGAAATATGAATTATCCTCTTTTGTAATTATAAGAACAATAAACATACCAAGATATAGTAAATTCAACAAAGTTGTTACTGCACGTCGACATTTCACTGTAAAGTTTGGCACTGTTTTTCTCAAACAAGTTTGGCAATATTCGGTGAGATGGAGGATGTAGCAATGCGAAGCGAGTTTTTCACATGGCTGTCAGAAATTAGTAAACAAATAATAAATGCCAATTTCTCGGAATGTAAGTTCGCCATAAATTACGTAGGCCAAGTAGTTGGTAATAGCCTATAAGTCATATCGAAAAATACCGCGCGGGCCACGGGTTGGACACCCCTGGTTTAGGGTTTAAGGCTAAAAAGGATAAGTCATACACGTCACGGAGGTTATCTCCAATTCGTTGTACAAGAAATCACAAATGAAAGAACATAGCCATAGCCATACCCACTTGCACTTGCGTTGTGTGTGCTACAATTTATTTGAAAGAATTAAGTTAATTGAAGTTGACCAACTTTAATCTCGACTTCTGCATGGCAGGTTACAGTCATACCGAAATTCGATCACCAGGTTTGCCTCGCTAAATGACTTTGTCAACTAAATACCGGTATGTGACAAAATGTCTGATTTTAATACTTTTATGTATATACTTTATTAATTGGTACATTCACCATTTAGACATTTACTGCACGGTATGAATTGTTAGTTTTTAAGTTTTAAACTTGACAACATAACACTACACTATGCCGAGTTGTGTGTAATCTATCGCGTATATAGTGTTTGTGATTTAGTCGCGTATTTCAGTGTGTTGTTTCATCCTTTGTTATCCGTTGTTAACCCTTCATCCATTTTTCCATCCATTGTTTATTCATTTTCATAATTTATTCGTTGTCATCCTGTATTTCGAGCCATCCCTGTACTCAATTAAGCAAGAATTGTTTCTTGCTTCTATAAATTTAATCATTAATCAAGCGAGTCATTTCAAACTGCGCGCTTGAACTAACCGTTGGTTATTTTCAAGGTTGTGATTAGGATCCTCCCATGCTGTATGCGCTATTGTGACTAGGATCGGAATACGCTGTATGCGTAAAGCGTTTTAATTTATTCAAGACGTCCGATTAAATTGATTTTATTTATAACTTGACTTGTAAGATGGGTTAATGTCGAGGAGGCAGTTTACAACTTTATGATTGTCAGTTTAAAGCGGGGAAACTCGAAACTGAAGACGTTGGGGTGACGTTATGAAAAACAGGAGTCAGAAAGCCGCTTGTCTGTAAAGTTAGCTGAAAATTTTACGAACAAGCATCCAGGTTTGGGGAGTAATTTTTGTTAAGCCTTCATTTGCTTTGTTGCAGTTGAAAAGAAAACCATGACTCAGGCTCCAACCACAAAAGACCTACACAGCTGGCACGCAGTGTTAGTTAAGTGAAAATGAGATGAAGTGCTGTGGCGCTTGAGGGTCCCAACTCCGAACAAATGACGAGGTTGCTTTCCAAGCAGACATAAATAAGCAAAAAGTGCATACCAAGCGCACAGTAATAAACACAATGTCTAATTACGAAATATTTAAAGCGGTCAGTCCAAAAGTTGGACAAAATCAACGCGCGGTGGCGCTACAACCGTCACAGTACTGTATAGATCTAAATAATCTAAAAGATTATTCCTTGCAATGAAAGAAAAGGTGTAAAGCCATTGCAAGATAAGTGAAGATAATTTTTCAGATTTCATCCTGATTAATCCAAAACAACCAAATTTAGTCTAGGCTGCTGCTGATAAAAATGTATATTTTAGGACTTATATACACTGGAGAGCGCTTTCAACGGTTAAGGTCGCCTTGCTGTTTTCGTATCAGCAGACGAATGTTTAACAATTTCAATGATAGGTTATGTGAAGAAGCTCTTGAAGATTCAACTTGGTGATGGGCGTTTGCCCCTTTTCTTCGGTTATATTTTGATGCCATTCTCTGACTATCATCATTACTTGTTGCGTTATGCAAAGGTTTAAATCGCTCTGCTGAGTGCATACACATTCGTGTAAGTGAATTTACGACGAAAATGTGGCAGAGTGTGATTATGAATTTTTGCCTAAATCTGGAACCAGTTTTGTTTCACACTTAAGCCCCAACCCGAACTCGAACGGGAAAAGCTCTGAAAAGAGTTACAACTCTGATTCCTAACATATCACGAATAAATTTTTTTTTGCTTTGTTCATATATCTTACTCCTATATCTTCAGCTTGTAATTTGAAAAGAAATGCTATTTCTTGACGGTCACAACAAAATTTTTAAGTATTTTGCTGTTCTGTTTGGGCTTGTCATTTGGGTTCTGTTACTGCTTACAATGCAAGCCAGCTATGTAAAGCTTCAACAGTAAGTATATGTCAGAAATATTTTCGACTTTGAAAACAAAAGACAGTAACCTAAGTTTCAATCGAATGAACCGACTTGTCTTAACTCAATATCTTGTGTTAAAGTAAAAAATATTTCTTAGACTTGCTGCGTTTAACAATAAGCCATGGTTTTTGATTTGCAGCCAAAGTTGTAAAAGGTCAAATAATCTCGAAGCCGTTAACAACACAGCGACGCAGAAGGAAATGACGTTGCAATCAAGAAACGTCACAACCTCGAACAAAACCTACGCTTCCAATAAATCGCTTTATAGCACAATTTCAAGTTCCGCAAAGTCGAACAAGTTTTTAAAAGAACCAAATTTTTATTCCAATAACGACAAAAGCAGCTGTTTACTTGGTACGTTAATATGAATAAAACTTTCAAAGACAAGTATACTGCAATTAAAAAGCAGTTTCAACATTCTGAATTACACTTATAAATCAAATGAGGTTGAAATTGTGAAACTGGCCTTGGTATATTTTCGCAGGAAAAAACATATCCTGGAGCATGATTATTTTCATCAAGTCGGCTGCATCTTACGGGAGACGTCGCGAATGGATTCGTAACACCTGGGGTTCTATTGGCTATCTCGATGGCGCCACTTTCCAAACTGTTTTTGTGATTGGTCAAGCGGATGCAAGGACTCAAGTTCTATTGGACGAGGAATATAACAGGTTTGGAGACATATTACAAGTCAACGCTTCGGACGCATACCAGTGAGTGAAATATGTGCTTAGATGTATGGCAGGGACGGGCAACTTCTTCGGTCGGCGGGCCTGATATGAGAAAATGAAGTACTTGGCAGGCCGGATCCCGGAATCGATACATTAATCGTGTATTTATACACCTATGCAAGGAATAAATCGTATTTAATGTAAACTTTAACCCTATTTTCCCTAGGTGTGGCTTTCTCTTGCACACAGTCGCATCAAAACGTGGCGTACAGTTGCATTGTTTACTGTAGAAACTTGAAATTTGTTGACCTTTCCTAAAAAATGTTCAGCTATCTCTCCATGTCTGTTTTATCATGTAAGACCGGAAACTGTCTGCGGGGAGCTCAAAATCCCGTCGCGGGCCGGATACGTTCCCGCGGGCCGTATGTTGCCCGCCCCTGATGTATGGTATACTACTCACCTACACCCATAAGTAGTTAATCCGGACTGAACTCATATTAAAAAGTTGGGTTTTGGGGAAAACGGAAACCACATGTTTCAGTTCATTGTTTCTCTTAATTTCATCTCCTCCATTAGACGTATTTGTCAAAATCCATTTTCACGATTACAGAGATGTCGGTTTCAAGACGTTATCGGGGATGCAGTGGACCTCAGATAAGCTTCCCCATCAATATTTCTACTCCAGCGGTGATGATGATATGATGATTGATCTCGTTAAAGTAAAGGAGGCCGTTGATGAAAACATTGCAAAAATTTCTGAGGAAAATTGGCCAGAATTTCCAATCATTTGCACTTACAAAACAAGCTGGGTTATAAGCAAGCCTATTCGCGGGAAGATATCAAAAAATTATATCTCAGAAAAAGATTACCGTTGGCCATTTTGGCCCAAGTATTGCCTCGGTGGATTCTACACAACCAGCGTTCGCGTCATTAGACAATTGTGGGAAGCGTCGTTGACTTCAAAGCGCATAAATACAGACGACGTTTTCATAACTGGAATACTTCGACAGAAAATCGGAATGCCCGATGAAATGGTGGTGCCAGGAATAAGTGAAACCTGCCAACACTTGGGCGGGTTTATTGAAAACAGATTCAAGACAATATGGTCAGAAAGAAAGAAGAAATTTGAAAACAAGAGCATCTGTTTTAAACTTTAAGATTACATGGTCTACGAGTTCGTGTTATAACAGACACAATTTCTTTGAGCTCTGTTGTTATATGGCTTCACTTATTCTTATATTTTATGTGTACGGTTTAGGGCAGAAGTGTCCAACCTTTTTGGCGAAAGGGCCACATGCGATTTACGAATGATTGCGCGGGCCACTTGAATGCTTACTGCTAATAATTTCTAATTAAAACCCTCACACCAAAATTCTAATCTTAGAAATATGAATTATCCTCTTTTGCAATTATAAGAACAATAAACATACCAAGATATAGTAAATTCAACAAAGTTGTTACTGCACGTCGACATTTCACTGTAAAGTTTGGCACTGTTTTTCTCAAACAAGTTTGGCAATATTCGGTGAGATGGAGGATGTAGCAATGCGAAGCGAGTTTTTCATATGGCTGTCAGAAATTAGTAAACAAATAATAAATGCCAATTTCTCGGAATGTAAGTTCGCCATAAATTACGTAGGCCAAGTAGTTGGTAATAGCCTACAAGTCATATCGAAAAATACCGCGCGGGCCACGGGTTGGACACCCCTGGTTTAGGGTTTAAGGCTAAAAAGGATAAGTCATACACGTCACGGAGGTTATCTCCAATTCGTTGTACAAGAAATCACAAATGAAAGAACATAGCCATAGCCATACCCACTTGCACTTGCGTTGTGTGTGCTACAATTTATTTGAAAGAATTAAGTTAATTGAAGTTGACCAACTTTAATCTCGACTTCTGCATGGCAGGTTACAGTCATACCGAAATTTGATCACCAGGTTTGCCTCGCTAAATGACTTTGTCAACTAAATACCGGTATGTGACAAAATGTCTGATTTTAATACTTTTATGTATATACTTTATTAATTGGTACATTCACCATTTAGACATTTACTGCACGGTATGAATTGTTAGTTTTTAAGTTTTAAACTTGACAACATAACACTACACTATGCCGAGTTGTGTGTAATCTATCGCGTATATAGTGTTTGTGATTTAGTCGCGTATTTCAGTGTGTTGTTTCATCCTTTGTTATCCGTTGTTAACCCTTCATCCATTTTTCCATCCATTGTTTATTCATTTTCATAATTTATTCGTTGTCATCCTGTATTTCGAGCCATCCCTGTACTCAATTAAGCAAGAATTGTTTCTTGCTTCTATAAATTTAATCATTAATCAAGCGAGTCATTTCAAACTGCGCGCTTGAACTAACCGTTGGTTATTTTCAAGGTTGTGATTAGGATCCTCCCATGCTGTATGCGCTATTGTGACTAGGATCGGAATACGCTGTATGCGTAAAGCGTTTTAATTTATTCAAGACGTCCGATTAAATTGATTTTATTTATAACTTGACTTGTAAGATGGGTTAATGTCGAGGAGGCAGTTTACAACTTTATGATTGTCAGTTTAAAGCGGGGAAACTCGAAACTGAAGACGTTGGGGTGACGTTATGAAAAACAGGAGTCAGAAAGCCGCTTGTCTGTAAAGTTAGCTGAAAATTTTACGAACAAGCATCCAGGTTTGGGGAGTAATTTTTGTTAAGCCTTCATTTGCTTTGTTGCAGTTGAAAAGAAAACCATGACTCAGGCTCCAACCACAAAAGACCTACACAGCTGGCACGCAGTGTTAGTTAAGTGAAAATGAGATGAAGTGCTGTGGCGCTTGAGGGTCCCAACTCCGAACAAATGACGAGGTTGCTTTCCAAGCAGACATAAATAAGCAAAAAGTGCATACCAAGCGCACAGTAATAAACACAATGTCTAATTACGAAATATTTAAAGCGGTCAGTCCAAAAGTTGGACAAAATCAACGCGCGGTGGCGCTACAACCGTCACAGTACTGTATAGATCTAAATAATCTAAAAGATTATTCCTTGCAATGAAAGAAAAGGTGTAAAGCCATTGCAAGATAAGTGAAGATAATTTTTCAGATTTCATCCTGATTAATCCAAAACAACCAAATTTAGTCTAGGCTGCTGCTGATAAAAATGTATATTTTAGGACTTATATACACTGGAGAGCGCTTTCAACGGTTAAGGTCGCCTTGCTGTTTTCGTATCAGCAGACGAATGTTTAACAATTTCAATGATAGGTTATGTGAAGAAGCTCTTGAAGATTCAACTTGGTGATGGGCGTTTGCCCCTTTTCTTCGGTTATATTTTGATGCCATTCTCTGACTATCATCATTACTTGTTGCGTTATGCAAAGGTTTAAATCGCTCTGCTGAGTGCATACACATTCGTGTAAGTGAATTTACGACGAAAATGTGGCAGAGTGTGATTATGAATTTTTGCCTAAATCTGGAACCAGTTTTGTTTCACACTTAAGCCCCAACCCGAACTCGAACGGGAAAAGCTCTGAAAAGAGTTACAACTCTGATTCCTAACATATCACGAATAAATTTTTTTTTGCTTTGTTCATATATCTTACTCCTATATCTTCAGCTTGTAATTTGAAAAGAAATGCTATTTCTTGACGGTCACAACAAAATTTTTAAGTATTTTGCTGTTCTGTTTGGGCTTGTCATTTGGGTTCTGTTACTGCTTACAATGCAAGCCAGCTATGTAAAGCTTCAACAGTAAGTATATGTCAGAAATATTTTCGACTTTGAAAACAAAAGACAGTAACCTAAGTTTCAATCGAATGAACCGACTTGTCTTAACTCAATATCTTGTGTTAAAGTAAAAAATATTTCTTAGACTTGCTGCGTTTAACAATAAGCCATGGTTTTTGATTTGCAGCCAAAGTTGTAAAAGGTCAAATAATCTCGAAGCCGTTAACAACACAGCGACGCAGAAGGAAATGACGTTGCAATCAAGAAACGTCACAACCTCGAACAAAACCTACGCTTCCAATAAATCGCTTTATAGCACAATTTCAAGTTCCGCAAAGTCGAACAAGTTTTTAAAAGAACCAAATTTTTATTCCAATAACGACAAAAGCAGCTGTTTACTTGGTACGTTAATATGAATAAAACTTTCAAAGACAAGTATACTGCAATTAAAAAGCAGTTTCAACATTCTGAATTACACTTATAAATCAAATGAGGTTGAAATTGTGAAACTGGCCTTGGTATATTTTCGCAGGAAAAAACATATCCTGGAGCATGATTATTTTCATCAAGTCGGCTGCATCTTACGGGAGACGTCGCGAATGGATTCGTAACACCTGGGGTTCTATTGGCTATCTCGATGGCGCCACTTTCCAAACTGTTTTTGTGATTGGTCAAGCGGATGCAAGGACTCAAGTTCTATTGGACGAGGAATATAACAGGTTTGGAGACATATTACAAGTCAACGCTTCGGACGCATACCAGTGAGTGAAATATGTGCTTAGATGTATGGCAGGGACGGGCAACTTCTTCGGTCGGCGGGCCTGATATGAGAAAATGAAGTACTTGGCAGGCCGGATCCCGGAATCGATACATTAATCGTGTATTTATACACCTATGCAAGGAATAAATCGTATTTAATGTAAACTTTAACCCTATTTTCCCTAGGTGTGGCTTTCTCTTGCACACAGTCGCATCAAAACGTGGCGTACAGTTGCATTGTTTACTGTAGAAACTTGAAATTTGTTGACCTTTCCTAAAAAATGTTCAGCTATCTCTCCATGTCTGTTTTATCATGTAAGACCGGAAACTGTCTGCGGGGAGCTCAAAATCCCGTCGCGGGCCGGATACGTTCCCGCGGGCCGTATGTTGCCCGCCCCTGATGTATGGTATACTACTCACCTACACCCATAAGTAGTTAATCCGGACTGAACTCATATTAAAAAGTTGGGTTTTGGGGAAAACGGAAACCACATGTTTCAGTTCATTGTTTCTCTTAATTTCATCTCCTCCATTAGACGTATTTGTCAAAATCCATTTTCACGATTACAGAGATGTCGGTTTCAAGACGTTATCGGGGATGCAGTGGACCTCAGATAAGCTTCCCCATCAATATTTCTACTCCAGCGGTGATGATGATATGATGATTGATCTCGTTAAAGTAAAGGAGGCCGTTGATGAAAACATTGCAAAAATTTCTGAGGAAAATTGGCCAGAATTTCCAATCATTTGCACTTACAAAACAAGCTGGGTTATAAGCAAGCCTATTCGCGGGAAGATATCAAAAAATTATATCTCAGAAAAAGATTACCGTTGGCCATTTTGGCCCAAGTATTGCCTCGGTGGATTCTACACAACCAGCGTTCGCGTCATTAGACAATTGTGGGAAGCGTCGTTGACTTCAAAGCGCATAAATACAGACGACGTTTTCATAACTGGAATACTTCGACAGAAAATCGGAATGCCCGATGAAATGGTGGTGCCAGGAATAAGTGAAACCTGCCAACACTTGGGCGGGTTTATTGAAAACAGATTCAAGACAATATGGTCAGAAAGAAAGAAGAAATTTGAAAACAAGAGCATCTGTTTTAAACTTTAAGATTACATGGTCTACGAGTTCGTGTTATAACAGACACAATTTCTTTGAGCTCTGTTGTTATATGGCTTCACTTATTCTTATATTTTATGTGTACGGTTTAGGGCAGAAGTGTCCAACCTTTTTGGCGAAAGGGCCACATGCGATTTACGAATGATTGCGCGGGCCACTTGAATGCTTACTGCTAATAATTTCTAATTAAAACCCTCACACCAAAATTCTAATCTTAGAAATATGAATTATCCTCTTTTGCAATTATAAGAACAATAAACATACCAAGATATAGTAAATTCAACAAAGTTGTTACTGCACGTCGACATTTCACTGTAAAGTTTGGCACTGTTTTTCTCAAACAAGTTTGGCAATATTCGGTGAGATGGAGGATGTAGCAATGCGAAGCGAGTTTTTCATATGGCTGTCAGAAATTAGTAAACAAATAATAAATGCCAATTTCTCGGAATGTAAGTTCGCCATAAATTACGTAGGCCAAGTAGTTGGTAATAGCCTACAAGTCATATCGAAAAATACCGCGCGGGCCACGGGTTGGACACCCCTGGTTTAGGGTTTAAGGCTAAAAAGGATAAGTCATACACGTCACGGAGGTTATCTCCAATTCGTTGTACAAGAAATCACAAATGAAAGAACATAGCCATAGCCATACCCACTTGCACTTGCGTTGTGTGTGCTACAATTTATTTGAAAGAATTAAGTTAATTGAAGTTGACCAACTTTAATCTCGACTTCTGCATGGCAGGTTACAGTCATACCGAAATTTGATCACCAGGTTTGCCTCGCTAAATGACTTTGTCAACTAAATACCGGTATGTGACAAAATGTCTGATTTTAATACTTTTATGTATATACTTTATTAATTGGTACATTCACCATTTAGACATTTACTGCACGGTATGAATTGTTAGTTTTTAAGTTTTAAACTTGACAACATAACACTACACTATGCCGAGTTGTGTGCAATCTATCGCATATATAGTGTTTGTGATTTAGTTGCGTATTTCAATGTGCTAATTCATCCTTTGTTATCCGTTGTTAACCCTTCATCCATTTTCCGTCCATTGTTTATTCATTTTCATAATTTATTCGTTGTCATCCTGTATTTCGAGCCATCCTTGTACTCAAAGCAAGAATCGTTTCTCGCTTCTATAAATTTAATCATTAATCAAGCGAGCCATTTCAAACTGCGCGCTTGAACTAACCGTTGGTTATTTTCAAGGTTGTGACTAGGATCCTCCCATGCTGTATGCGCTATTGTAACTAGGATCGGAATACGCTGTATGCGTAAAGCGTTTTAATTTATGCAAGATGTCCGATTAAACTGATTTTATTTATAACTTGACTTGTAAGATGGGTTAATGTCGAGGAGGCAGTTTACAACTTTATAATTGTCCGTTTAAAGCGGGGAAACGCGAAACTGAAGACGTTGGCGTGACGTTATGAAAAACAGGAGTCAGAAAGCCGCTTGTCTGTAAAGTTAGCTGAAAATTTTACGAACAAGCATCCAGGTTTGGGGAGTAAGTTTTGATAAGTTTTCATCTGCTTTGTTGCAGTGGAAAATAAAACCATGACTCAGGCTCCAACCACAAAAGGCCTACACAGCTGGCACGCAGTGTTAGTTAAGTGAAAATGAGATGAGGTGCTGTGGCGCTTGAGGGTCCCAACTCCGAAAAAATGACGAGGTTGCTTTCCAAGCGGACATAAATAAGCAAAACGTGCATACCAAGCGCACAGTAATAAACACAATGTCTAATTAAGAAATATTTAAAGCGGTTAGCCCAAAGGTTGGACAAAGTCACCGTGCGGTGGCGCTACAACCGTCACAGTACTGTATAAATGTAAATAAACTAAAAGATTACTCCCTGCATTTAAAGAAAGGGAAAATAGGTAAAGCCATTACAAGATGCAAGATGGCCGCCTTGCTGTTTTCATACCAACAGATGGATTTGAAATTTGAATTATAGGTTATGTGCAGACACGTTCAAAGAGTCAACTAAGTGACGGACGTTTGCCACTTTTTTTCGGTTATATTTTGATGCCATTCTCTGACTAACATCATTACTTGTTGCGTTATGCAAAGGTTTAAAGCGCTCTGCTGAGCGCATACACATTCGTGTAAGTGAATTTACGACGAAAATGTGGCAGAGTGTGAATATGAATTTTTGCCTAAATCTGGAACCAGTTTTGTTTCTTACTTAAGCCTCAACGCGAACTCGAACCGAAAAGCTCTGAAAAGAGTTACAACTCTGATTCATAATATATCATGAATAATTTTTTTTTGCTTTGTCTATATATCTTACTACTATATCTTCAGCTTGTAATTTGAAAAGAAATGCTATTTCTTGACGGTCACAACAAAATTTTTAAGTATTTTGCAGTTCTGTTTGGGCTTGTCATTTGGGTTCTGTTACTGCTTACCATGCAAGCCAGCTATGTAAAGCTTCAACAGTAAGTATATGTCGAAAACATTTTCGACTTTGAAAACAAAAGACAGAAACCTAAGTTTCAATCGAATGAATCGACTTCTCTTAACTCAATATCTTGTGCAAAAGTAAAAAATATTTCTTAGACATGCTGCGTTTAACAATAAGCCATGGTTTTTGATTTGCAGCCAAAGTTGTAAAAGGTCAAATAATCTCGAAGCCGTTAACAACACAGCGACGCAGAAGGAAATGACGTTGCAATCAAGAAACGTCACAACCTTGTACAAAACCTATCCTTCCCATAAATCGCTTTATAGCACAATTTCAAGTTCCGCAAAGTCGAACAAGTTTTTAAAAGAACCAAATTTTTATTCCGATAACGACAAAAGCAGCTGTTTACTTGGTACGTTAATATGAATAAATCTTTCAAAGACAAGTATACTGCAATTAAAAAGCAGTTTCAACATTCTGAATTACACTTATTTAAATCAAACGACGTTGAAACTGACCTTGATATATTTTCGCAGGAAAAAACATATCCTGGAGTATGATTATTTTCATCAAGTCGGCTGCATCTTACGGGAGACGTCGCGAATGGATTCGTAAAACCTGGGGTTCTATTGGCTATCTCGATGGCGCCACTTTCCAAATTGTTTTTGTGATTGGTCAAGCAAAGGCAACTACTCAAGCTCTATTGGACGAGGAACATAACAGATACAGAGATATATTGCAAGTCGACGTTTCGGACGCGTACCTGTGAGTGAAAGATGTGTTATTTTTCACTCACAAATATTCTACCTGGCATCTTCTAAATCAGCGTGGTCCAACTGCAGGCCCGCGGGCCAAAGTTGGCCCGCGAGCACCGATTTTTTGGCCCGCGAAATGATAGTCAGCTTTGATAGTCACTTTGGAAGAACCTCGACCGGAGATGTCACATTGATCAGCATTTAGTAGCTAAATTTTGAACTATTCTAATTTCAGTTTTAATAAAAAAAGAGAACTTTTTTCAGTTTTAATATCAGTGTCACATTGTTTTTCAGTTCTAATTTAAAAACATTGGCCCGCAAGATAAAAAAATTTTCTGATTTTGGCCCGCGATGAAAAGAAGTTGGACCACGCTGTTCTAAATCATGGATTTCTATTTGATAAACAATGCTTTAACGATTTCAGAGATGTCGGTTTGAAGACGTTATCGGGGATGCAGTGGACCTCAGATAAGCTTCCCCGTCAATATTTCTACTCCAGTGGTGATGATGATATGATAATTGATCTCGTAAATGTAAAGGAGGCCGTTAATAAAAACATTGCAAAAGTTTCTAAGGAAAAGTGGCCAGAATTTCCAATCATTTGCACTTACGAAACAAGAGAATCATCCCATCCTATACGGAACAAACAACACAAAAATTTTATTTCTGTACAAGATTATAGTGAGCCAAACTGGCCCAAGTTTTGCCTCGGTGGATTCTACACAACCAGCGTTCGCGTCATCAGACAATTGTGGGAAGCGTCGTTGACTTCAAAGCGCATAAATACAGACGACGTTTTCATAACTGGAATACTTCGACAGAAAATTGGAATGCCCGATGAAATGGTGGTGCCAGGAATAAGTGAAACCTGCCAACACTTGGACGGGTTTAAGGAAAATAGATTCAGTACTTTTTGGTCAAAACAAATGAAGAAAATCGAAACTAAAAATACCTGTTTCAACCATTAAGGATTCCATTTACCTGCTATCAGTATATTCGTTTTTCTATTATTTACTGAAATTGTTTGATTGCGTCAAACCGGTAAAGTCTTTGCTTTCGAGATGCCTATACACATTTTTAATGTTGGTGTAACAGCAGTTGTAGACTTGGTCACTTGCCTGGCTGCAGAGTATTACCTACTTATTGTTTTCAACCTTTTGTTTAATTGTTGTTGCGGTTTAAACTTGTGATAAGTGATTGCGCATATTGTTATTGCTTTGATATAATCTTTGCCGAGAATTTCTTGGCAAGAACAAATATTTGCACGTCCCCTGTACGGCTTTTCATTTAAGCATTCAAATAGCAAATATATCTAAACAAATATTTGGACTTTCAGAGAGTGACTGGCTTACAGAATCTAACTTGAATGACCAAAGAATCTAACTGGAATGACAAGTCAAGTTACCTTTATAAGACTCTGGACAGATGGATATTTTTGGACGAAGTGACATGTCAGGTTAAGCCAATTGATATCTAAAGTCACTTTTCACACAGAAAGCGAAAAATACCGCTTTCGTAAAAAAAAACGTTTGAAAACTTAAAATATTTTCTTTATTTGGCGGCCTCATCCTGGTTCGTAAACATATGAACTTTATTTCTAGTTATATTTTGATTTTTTGGACAAAAAAAGAAAAATCGTTTACCTTAATGTAATCTATTCAAAAATGACCGAGTCGAGGCAAGATTCTTTTCAACTAGTGACTCGAGTCGATTCATAACATTCAAGTTATTCTCTAGAAAAGAAGTCAAGGCAAGTGTTTGCGAAACGTTTGTATCAACGACCGTTTTCCGTTTGTACAAATTTCACTTCCGTTAACAGTTTATTGAAGATTGCAAATTTTTTTCACCACGTAAGTTAATTTGATTGTCTAATTATGTACCTATGCTGTACCCCAAAATCCACGCACCAAACCATTTCCTTTTTTTTGAAAACAAACCACTTCGAAAGTGTGTATGGGAAACTTTACTTAAGTTGTGCGTTGAGATTATCTTGGCAAAATGCAAAGCTGAGTCAGTTCTACTTCGTTCTATATATTGTAAATCTGACAATTTACCAAACAAAATGCCCTGGACACCCATTAGGTGATTTGGCCATAGCCATAAGCAAACTTGAACTAACGGCATTTCATGTTTAATCTTGGGCCATGCAGAAATGTTTCATGAGTACACACAATGTTATTTATTTTATTGAAATTTTAGCCCAAGGTGTAAGAGGGTGAACTGGTTAAGTCGCAAATTTAACGAGAAAGTGTTCTTTCATTTGTGTGTTTTCCGAGTCCAAGGTATACTATATATCGGCATGTGTCGAAAGTATTGCGTAACAAATGGATTAGGCGGATTCTTTGAGTCTTCCGCTTTCGGCTTCCAACAAATAGTTTCGTAAAATCACTTTCAGTGGTTGTGAGTGATCGCGTTTTACATACTTTCACGGTTTAGGAACATACAGAAGATTGAGCAGAAAGTGAAAAACCTACAAAGAAGTAAGGCACAGTCACTCCAGAAAGTATAATTATTACAAGGGTATGACGTTTTCATAACTGGAATACTTCGACAGAAAATTGGAATGCCCGAGGAAATGGTGGTTCCAGGAATAAGTGAAACCTGCCAACACTTGGGGGGCGGATTAAAAGAAAATAAATTCCAGATATTTTGGTCAGAACAAATAAAGAAAATCGAAAATCAAAATTCCTGTTTCAATCTTTAAGATTTACCATTCATATGTTATCAAAGAATTCACTTTTTTGTTTTTAGTTTGCATCGTTTTTCACAAGAAGAAGATTATAAACAACAGTTCATCCATGCATTGCACATTGAAGCAAGACAATTATGGAAATCTAACTTTCAAGGCCAAATAGCAAAACTCAAAATAATTACACGACTGATATTGAGGACAATGCGAAACGCAAGTAAACAATATACATCCATGAAATCGTTGTGATAAGATTTATCAGACGCTTTCACTTCTGTGGTTGCAGACATACTGTAGTAGCCTAAATTTATACCTTCTAATCTAAATCTAACTCAAGTCAAACTTTAAACAAGTGAAATTATCTTTTTCACGTACCGGTGTCCGATCTCTCCTATAAGCTCTTACCTTTAACAACTGGGTTGCCTACTTTTCGTGAAATGTTACTTTCTTTAAGTAAGTACATGAAATACATCTGTGTAATGAGAGACGGCGAGTAAATGAGAACAAAGCGCACCAGGTAACCCCACAATAGTGGGGCAGGTAACAGTCATTTAAGTCGTAACACAGTTACAAAGGAAGTTTTATTTCGCTTGATTAATAATTGTTTTTTGTTTTACATTCGTTGAAGCAAGTGTGATGTTTAATGCGCCCAATACGCAAGTTATTTGCACAGCACAGTTGCACAGCAGCCCAAAAATAATGAACAGTGTTAATTCAGCAATTTTGTGTCAGAGATAGGTCAAAAAATTCCTAGCAAAGATGAGATCAGATCTGTATGTAGTAGAGCGGCCTTTTTTGAAAACAGAACCGGTTAGATTAGACCATACACACAACTATAAGCATAAGGAGCGGCATGAAGTTTGCGGTCCAACAGATTTAAGCGTGAAAACCTATACTAGATGCAGTAGTTACTTGTTAATAAAAGCTGCTACCCATCATACTCCATAGAAGTATACTTAATAATATTTAAGGGCTTTAGTTTCCACTCATTTATCGTGACTGACTCGAGTCACTTTTTGCAAAGACTTGATTTAATTCGAGGCTCTTTCTAAAAAAAATATATAAACGACTCGACTTGACTCGAGTCGCTTCATGTTGATTTATAGGTTTCAGCATTAAAGTAGAACGATTTTATTCTTCTTTTGTCCAAACAAATTAGTGAAACTTAAAATAAAGTTTTGTTTGTCTACAATTCATACGAACGGGTATTGGGCAGCAAAATTAAGAAAACTTAAATTTTCAAATGTTGCTTTTCGAAAGAAACGGTATTTTTGCTTTCAGTATGCCTTGGCTTCCTATATCGTTTAACTTGACCAAACTCGAGTCTTATTTGCCAAATGGCTCTACTTGACTCGAGTCTGTTTTTGCAAGACACTCGACTTGCCTTATTCAACTCGAGTTTGATGACTTGGTTACGACTCTGACCTTAACAATGTGCAACGAAAATCAGGTTTTCTAATTCTGGAAGTCAACAATTTTCGGAAAAACATGGCCTGGTCTTCCGACAGTGTCGCACAGTTCCTCCCACACACAAGCGAATATAAAAGTTTTTGTTTCAGTCCATAGCAGGGAACAATGTTACGTTTGATGCATAGGTCTACTTGATTTTAAGCGCAGTTACTATAAACGAAATAATATTTTTCAATTTGTCTATGGATTGCCCTTACCAGGGTTGTTTTAAAAGCAATGACATTTTTTGTTGGTCGCAACAAAAAACTAAAGTTTTTTGCGATTGTGTTGGGGCTTGTGGTTTGGAGTTTTCTGGTGATTACCATGCAAGTCAGACGAACTAACCGCCACCAGTGAGTATTGCAAAACTTCTCGATAGCAAATAATAAAAAATTAAAAAGCGGTGAATTTCATTTACACAAACTGTGTATCCACTAGTCATAACTTATCACTATGTCAACAAAAAGAATCAGAGAAAACATGTTTGTTTCTTCTGCTACGTTTGAAGATAATCCGTGGATTTTTAACTCTAGCCAAAGTAGCAAAGCGCGCCAGAAAAACGCTGCCATTAATACGCCAGCAACGCAGAGAGAAATGACGTTGCAAGCAAGAGACATCTCATATTCGAACACAACCGATGCTCCAATTGGTTTCTCTTCTGAAACAACTTCAATTTCATCGAAATCTTACGAATTTCTGCAGGAGCCAACATTTTTTTCCAACAGAGAAATTAACAGCTGTTTATTAGGTATGCTGATGTAGCCTAAATAAAAAAATCAAAAACATTTTGCAAATTTGCAAAGATATAAATATGTTGTTTGAAACATTGCAATGTTCTAAAATTAAATCAAACTTTTTTGTTAACCATGCTTAAACTGAATCTGGTTTATTTTTGAAGGAAAAAACATATCTTGGAGCATGATTATTTTCATCAAGTCGGCTGCATCCTACGGGAGACGTCGCGAATGGATTCGTAAAACCTGGGGTTCTATTGACTATCTTGATGGTGTCACCTTTCAAACTATTTTTGTAACTGGTCAAACAGATGCGAAAACCCAAGCTCTATTGGACGAGGAACATAGTAGATATGGAGACATATTGCAAGTCGACGCTTCAGATGCATATCTGTAAGAGAAATACGTGCTTGAATAAGCGCTTTTTGTTTATTCACATATACTTCTATGCTTTAGGTTAAGGGTTCCAACCATTTTTCCTCGCTTCCCTAAAAATCCTTTCATGCGTTGTCGCACCCCAATTGTCTCCAAAAAGACAAAACGTTTTAACTTAAGCTGAGACTCAACTATGCTCCAGTTGACTGATGTGCACCATTCGACTGACAACACTTTAAGATTCAACTACTGTACTTAGGCCATTTTTTTTCTCAAGTTTCGCGCCCCCTAAAAGGCAAGTTATCAAGCCTGGTTGAGAAAATCTGCTATTTTGTAGATTCTGAGTGGGTCGATGCTAAACTAGGGCTACCATATCAGAAAAAGCCAAATTCCTGTCTGTCTCAATGACCAACTTTTGCGACAATAAACAGGCGCTACACCACTTTTTACAGTATATGTTCGTACATCCTACCAAACCAAACGCTTATTTTTTCTGCAAGACAGCATAAATGTCACAGAGGGGAAAAAGTACAGAATTGCCACATTTGCTTAGTCCAACTACTTTCTTTTTAATAGACAATAGCCATCTTGTAAGCAGTAGTATTACTTTTGTTCTTGGTTATTAGTAATATTGAGAAAGTGTACAACACCTATAATAGAAACCTTTTCTTGTAAGCTATTTCTAATGTAATATTAAAACCTTTCGGCCGGAAAAAGGTTAAAGTATTCTAAACACACACAACAATAGTGTACAATAATTCATCAGGTAAATTAAGTTAAGATATCCTCATAAGTCAAAAGGGTCTCTTCATAGCTTGCCTGCATCTCGTCAGTAAATTTACATTTTCGCTTTGCCATTTTCAACAGCAAAACAATAACAAAGTTTAATCTTTGGCACTAAACAAACTCTTATGGTGAAATACTTGCCAGTTAACTTTCATGAAATACAATGTTCAAAAACCCGGACTTTTAAGCACTTTTTAATATTTATCCCTGACGCAGATTTGAACAATAAAGTCCCTGACATGGAAAATCCTGACGTATGGCAACCCTTATGCTAAAGGGCGGTGTTTGTTAGGTGGCAACGGAATGTCAAGTGTTGACGTTACCGATTTTTAAATATAATTCTTTTTATTTATCAAAAGCTATTTTCACGATTTCAGAGATGTCGGTTTCAAGACGTTATCGGGGATGCAGTGGACCTCAGACAAGCTTCCCCGTCAATATTTCTACTCCAGCGGTGATGATGATATGATGATTGATCTCGTTAAAGTCAAGGAGGCCGTTGATAAAAACATTGCAAAAATTTCTGAGGAAAAGTGGCCAGAATTTCCAATCATTTGCACTTACGAAACAACAGAATCAGCGCATCCTATACGGGACAAACAAGACAAAAATTTTATTTCTGTACAAGATTATAGTGAGCCAAACTGGCCCAAGTTTTGCCTCGGTGGATTCTATACAACCAGCGTTCGCGTCATCAGACAATTGTGGGAAGCGTCGTTGACTTCAAAGCGCATAAATACAGACGACGTTTTCATAACTGGAATACTTCGACAGAAAATCGGAATGCCCGATGAAATGGTGGTGCCAGGAATAAGTGAAACCTGCCAACACTTGGGCGGGTTTATTGAAAACAGATTCAAGACAATATGGTCAGAAAGAAAGAAGAAATTTGAAAACAAGAGCATCTGTTTTAAAATTTAAGATTACATGGTCTACGAGTTCGTGTTATAACAGAGAGAATTTCTTTTGAGCTCTGTTGTTATATGGCTTCACTTATTCTTATATTTTATGTGTACGGTTTAGGCCTTTACGGTTTTAGGCTAAAAATGATAAGTCATACCACGACACGGAGGTTATCTCCAATTCGTTGTACATGAGATCACAAATGAAAAAACGTAGCCATAGCCATATCCACTTGCACTTGCGTTGTTTGTGCTACAATTTATTTGAAAGAATTAAGTTAATTGAAGTTGACCAACTTCTATCTCGACTTCTGCATGGCAGGTTACAGTCATACCGAAATTTGATCACTTTAAATGCAACATACCTCGTTAAATGACTTTGTCAACTAAATATGAGACAAAATGTCTGATTTTAATACTTTTATGTATATACTTTATTAATTGGTACATTCACCATTTAGACATTTACTGCACGATATGAATTGTTAGTTTCAAACTTTTAAACTTGACAACACTACACTATGCCGAGTTGTGTGTAATCTATCGCGTATATAACGTTTGTGATTTAGTTCCGTATTTCAGTGTGTTGTTTCATCCTTTGTTATCCATTGTTAACCCTTCATCCATTTTCCGTCCATTGTTTATTCATTTTCATAATTTATTCGTTGTCATCCTGTATTTCGAGCCATCTCTGTACTCAAAGCAAGAATCGTTTCTCACTTCTATAAATTTAATCACTAATCAAGCGAACCATTTCACACTGCGCGCTTGAACTAACCGTTGGTAATTTTCAAGGTTGTGAATATGGTAGTTCCATGCTGTATGCGTGAAGCGTTTTAATTTATTCAAGTTGTCCGATTAAATTGATTTTATTTATAACTTGACTTGTAAGATGGGCTAATGTCGAGGAGGCAGTTTACAACTTCATGATTGTCCGTTTACAGCGGAGAAACTCGAAACTGAATACGTTGGCGTGACGTTATGAAAAACAGGAGTCAGTAAGCTGCTTGTCTGCAAAGTTAGCTGAAGATTTTACGAACAAGCATCCAGGTTTGGGGAGTAATTTTTGATAAGCCTTCATTTCCTTTGTTGCAGTTGAAATAAAAACATGATTCAGGGTACACAGCCCAAAGGTTGGACAAATTCGCCGTGCGGTGGCGCTACAACCGCCATAGTACTGCATAGCACTATAGCCAGGGTTGCCATACCGTCCTTATTTCTAATATTTTCCTTTTTTTGAAGGTCTGTGTATTAGAAAAAATTTTGTTTTTTCTTCTAAGATTTATCCTTATTTTCACTTACGTTCTTATTTTCGTCTTATTTTTAGGGCAGAGGTTCGTATTTTGGCATTTTGACACCTTCATTATAACATATTGTACCAAAGAGATACATAAATTAAGAAAATGCAAACAGTATCTGGTTTTTTCAATTTTGGAACATTGATTGCCTTCTGTTGTGCACTGTTTAAGGTAGTATTTTTTTTTGGTTCCTGTTCGACCTTATTTTTGAGTGCAGACCGATGGCAACCCTGACTATAGCTTATGGGTGTGGGTGTAAAGAAACTAAGACTAAACTCTGAATTCCTCTGCATAAAAGGAAAAGATGTAAAGCCATTGCAATATAAGTGAATAAAATATTTCAGATCTCACCCTCATGAAGCCGAAACAATCAAATTTTGTCTAGGCTAATGATGATAAAATGTATATTTTAGGACTTATATACGCTGGAGAGCGCTTTCACCGGTTAAGGTCAACTTGCTGTTTCCGTATCAGCAGACGATTGTTTAACAATTTCAATGATAGGTTATTTGAAGAAGCTCTTAAAGAGTCAACTTAGTGATGGGCGTTTGCCCCTTTTCTTTCGGTTATATTTTGATGCCATTCTTTCACTACCATCATTTCTTGTTGCGCAATGCGAGAGGTTTTAAGCGCTCTGCTGAGTGCATACACATTCGTGTAAGTGAATTTACGACGAAAATGTGGCATTGTGTGATTATGAATTTGGGCCCAAATCTGGAAGCAGTTTTTTTTCACACTTAAGCCCCAACCCGAACCGAACAGCTCTGAAAAGAGTTACAACTCTGATTCATAATATATCATGAATAATTTTATTTTTGCTTTATTCATATATCTTACTCCTATATCTTCAGCTTGTAATTTGAATAGAAATGCTATTTCTTGACGGTCACAACCAACATTTTAAGTATTTTGCAGTTCTGTTGGGGCTTGTGCCTTGGGCTCTGTTACTGCTTACCATGCAAGCCAGCTATGTAAAGCTTCATCAGTAAGTACCTGTAACTATCAGAAACATTTTCGACTTTGAAAACAAAAGACAGTAACCTAAGTTTCAATCGAATGAATCGACTTCTCTTAACTCAATATCTTGTGTAAAAGTGAAAAATATTTCTTAGACATGCTGCGTTTAACAATAAGCCATGGTTTTTGATTTGCAGCCAAAGTTGTAAAAGGTCAAATAATCCCGAAGCCATTAACACCGCAGCGACACAGAAGGAAATGACGTTGCAATCAAGAAACGTCACAACCTCGAACAAAACCGACGCTTCCGATAAATCGCTTTATAGCACAATTTCAAGTTCCGCAAAGTCGACCAATTTCTTAACAGAACCAAATATTTATTCCAATAACGACAAAAGCAGCTGTTTACTTGGTACGTTAATATGAATAAATCTTTCAAAGACAAGTATACTGCAATTAAAAAGCAGTTTCAACATTCTGAATTACACTTATTTAAATCAAACGACGTTGAAACTGACCTTGGTATATTTTCGCAGGAAAAAACATATCTTGGAGTATGATTATTTTCATCAAGTCGGCTGCATCTTACGGGAGACGTCGCGAATGGATTCGTAAAACCTGGGGTTCTATAGGCTATCTCGATGGCGCCACTTTCCAAATTGTTTTTGTGATTGGTCAAGCACAGGAAAGTACTCAAGCTCTATTGGACGAGGAACATAACATATATGGATACATATTGCAAGTCGAGGCTTCGGACGCGTACCAGTGAGTGAAATATGTGCTTAGATAAATGGTATACTAGTCACCTACACCCATAAGTTGTTAATCGTGACTGAACTCATACTAAAAAATGGGTTTTGGGGAAAAGGGAAACCAGTTTTTTCAGTTCAGTGTTCCTTTTAAATTCATCTCCTCCGTTAGACGTATTTGTCAAAATCCATTTTCACGATTACAGAGATGTCGGTTTCAAGACGTTATCGGGGACGCAGTGGACCTCAGACAAGCTTTTCCTCAAATATTTTTATGATACTCAAATATGATGATGATATGATCTCGTAAAATTAAAAGAGGCCGTTGATCAAAACATAGCAAAAGTTTCTGAGAAAAAGTGGCCAGAATTCCCAATCATTTGCACATACGAAACAAGCTGGGTTATAAGCAAGCCTATTCGATGGAAGCTATCAAAAAATTATATCTCAGAAAAAGATTACCGTTGGCCATTTTGGCCCAAGTATTGCCTCGATGGATTCTACACAACCAGCGTTCGGGTCATCAGACAAATGTGGGAAGCGTCGTTGACTTCAAAGCGCATAAATACAGACGACGTTTTCATAACTGGAATACTTCGACAGAAAAATCGGAATGCCCGATGAAATGGTGGTGCCAGGAATAAATGAAACCTGCCAACACTTGGGCGGATTAGACATAAATAAATTCAAGAGCATGTGGACAGAAAGAAAGAGGAAATTTGAAAACAAGAGGATTTTTTTTAAACTTTAAAATTACATGGTTTACTAGTCCGTGTGGTAACAGACAGAATTTCTTTTGAACTCTGTTGTTATATGGCTTCACTTATTCTTTTGTTTTATGTGTACGGTTTAGGGCTTTAGGCTAAAATGGATAAGTCATACCACGTCACGGAGGTTATTTTCAATTCGTTGTACAAGAGATCACAAATGAAAAAACATAGTTATAGCCATAGCCACTTGCAATTGCGTTGTGTGTGCTACAATTTTTTTGCAAGAATTACATTAATCAAAGTTGACCAACTCCTCACTCGACTTCTGCATGGTAGGTTACAGTCATACCGAAATTTGATCACCAGGTTTGCTTCACTAAATGACTTTGTCAACTAAATATTTTACAAAATGTCTGATTTTAATACTTTTATGTACATACTTTATTAATAGCTACATTCACCATTTAAACATTTATTGCCTGATAAGAATTGTTAGTTTTAAGTTTTAAACATGAAGACATAACATTGAAAGCCGAGTTGTGTGTAATCTATCGCGTATATAGCGTTTGTGATTTAGTCGCGTATTTCAGTGTGTTGTTTCATCCTTTGTTATCCGTTGTTAACCCTTCATCCATTTTTCCGTCCATTGTTTATTCATTTTCGTAATTTATTCGTTGTCATCCTGTATTTCGAGCCATCCCTGTACTAAAAGAAAGAATCGTTTATTGCTTCTAAAAATTTAATCACTAATCAAGCGAACCATTTCACAATGCTCGCTTAAAGTAACCGTTTGTGATTTTCAAGGTTGTGATTAGGATCGTCTCATGCTGTAGACTGGGTTGTGAAGAGGTTGCAGTCCGTCTGTTTTAACTAATTCAAGACGTCCGGTTAAATTGTTTTTATTTATAACTTGACTTGTAAGGTGAGCTAATGTCGAGGAGGCAGTTTACAACTTTATAATTGTCCGTTTAAAGCGGGGAAACTCGATACAGAAGGATTTGTCTTGACGTTATGAAAAACAGGAGTAAGTAAGCTGCTTGTCTGTAAAGTTAGCTGAAACTTTTACGAACAAGCATCCAGGTTTGGGGAGTAATTTTTGATAATCCCTCACCTGCTTTGTTGCAGTTGAAAAGATAAATATGACTCAGGCTCCAACCACAGAAGACCTACACAGCTGGCACGCAGTGTTAGTTAAGTGAAAATGAAATGAAGTGCTGTGGCGCTTGAGGGTCCCAACTCCGAACAAATGACGAGGCTGCTTTCCAAGCAGACATAAACAAGCAAAACTCGCATACCAAGCGCACAGTATTTAACACAATGTCTAAATACGAAGAATTTAAAGCTTGAAGCTCAAAGTTTGGACAAAGTCACCGTACGGTGGCGCTACAAACGCCATATTACTGCATAGCACTTTAGCCAGGATTGCCCTACCGTCCTTATTTCTAAGATTTGTCCCTAATTACACTTGCGTTATTATTTTCGTCTTATTTTTAGGGCAAAGATTAGTATTTTTGGCATTTTGATACCTTTAGTATACCATTTCCATTTTGTAACAAAGAGATACAAAGATGGAGAACATGTAAATAGTATCTCGTTTTTTCCTTTTTGGAACATTGCTTGCCTTTTCCAGTTGTGCCTATTTAAGGTGGCATTCTTCTTTTTTTCTTGTTCGTCCTTATTTTTGAGTCCAGACCGATGGCAACCCTGCCTATAGCGTATGGGTATGGGTGCAAAAAAAACTAAGACTAATCTCTGAATTCCTCCGCATAAAAGGAAAAGATGTAAAACCATTGCAATATAAGTGAAAAAAATAATTCAGATCTCACCCTCATTAAGCCGAAACAACCAAACTTAGTCTAAGCTGATGATGATGAAAATGTGTATTTTGGGACTTATATACGCTGGAAAGCGCTTTCAAAGGTTAAGATCGCCTTGCTGTGTCCGTATCATCAGACGAGTGTTTAACAATTTCAATGATAGGTTATGTGAAGAAGCTCTTAAAGAGTCAACTTGGTGACGGACGTTTGCCCCTTTTCTTTCGGTTATATTTTGATGCCATTCTCTGACTAACATCATTACTTGTTGCGTTATGCAAAGGTTTAAAGCGCTCTGCTGAGTGCATACACATTCGTGTAAGTGAATTTACGACGAAAATGTGGCAGAGCGTGAATATGATTTTGGGCCCAAATCTGGAATCAGTTTTGTTTCACACTTAAGCCTGAACCCGAACCGAAAAGCTCTGAAAAGAGTTACAACTCTGATTTAAAATATATCATGAATAATTTTATTTTTGCTTTATCCATATATCTTACTCCTATATCTTCAGCTTTTAATTTGAAGAGAAATGCTATTTCTTGACGGTCGCAACAAAATTTTTAAATATTTTGCTGTTGTATTGGGGTTTGTGACTTGGAATCTCTTACTGCTTACCATGCAAGCCAGCTATGTAAAGCATCAACAGTAAGTATATATCGGAAACACTTTCGACTTTCAGAACAAAACACAGAAACCTAAGTTTCAATCGAATAAATCGATTTCTCTTAACTCAATATCTTGTGCAAAAGTAAAAAATATTTCTTACACATGCTGCGTTTAACAATAAGCCATGGCTTTTGATTTTCAGCCAAAGTTGTAAAAGGTCAAATAGTCCAGAAGCCATTAAAACCGCAGCGACGCAGAAGGAAATGACGTTGCAATCAAGAAACGTCACATCCTCGAACAAAACCGACACTTCCGATAAATCGCTTTATAGCACAATTTCTAGTTCCGCAAAGTCGATCAAGATCTTAAAAGAACCAATGTTTTATTTTAAGAACGACAAAAGCAGCTGTTTTCCTGGTACGTTAATATTCATGACTAAAACTTACAAAAACAGGTATACTGCAATTAAACAAGTTACAACATTCTGAATTACACTTATTTGCATCAAACGACGTTGAAACTGACCTTGGTATATTCTCGCAGGAAAAAAAATATCTTGGAGCATGATTATTTTCATCAAGTCGGCAGCATCTTACGGGATACGTCGCGAATGGATTCGTAACACCTGGGGTTCTATTGGCTATCTGGATGGCGCCACTTTCCAAATTGTTTTTGTGATTGGTCAAGCAAAGGCAACTACTCAAGCTTTATTGGACGAGGAATATAACAGATACGGAGATATATTGCAAGTCGAGGCTTCGGACGCATACCAGTGAGAGAAAGATGTGTTATTTTTTATTCACATATTCCACCTGGCTTCTTCTAAATCATGGATTTCTATTTCATAAACAATGCTTTAATGATTTCAGAGATGTCGGTTTGAAGACGTTATCGGGGATGCAGTGGACCTTAGATAAGCTTCCCCGTCAATATTTCTACTCCAGTGGTGATGATGATATGATGATTGATCTCGTTAAAGTAAAGGAGGCCGTTGATCAAAACATTGCAAAAACTTCTGAGGAAAAGTGGCCAGAATTTCCAATCATTTGCACTTTCGAAACATCCTTGGTTGAAAGCAAGCCTATTCGATGGAAGCTATCAAAAAATTATATCTCAGAAAAAGATTACCGTTGGCCATTTTGGCCCAAGTTTTGCAAAGGTGGATACTACACAACCAGCGTTCGCGTCATCACACAATTGTGGGAAGCGTCGTTGACTTCAAAGCGCATAAATACAGACGACGTTTTCATAACTGGAATACTTCGACAGAAAATTGGAATGCCCGATGAAATGGTGGTGCCAGGAATAAGTGAAACCTGCCAACACTTGGGCGGGTTTATTGAAAACAGATTCAAGACAATGTGGTCAGAAAGAAAGAAGAAATTTGAAAACAAGAGCATCTGTTTTAAACTTTAAGATTACATGGTCTAATAATCCGTATTGTAACAAACTGATTTTTTTTAGCTCTGTTGTTGTCAGGCTTCACTTAATCTTATCTTTTATATGTACGGTTTAGGGCTTTAGGCTAAAAATGATAAGTCATACCACGTCACGAATGTTATCTCCAATTCGTTGTACAAGAGATCACAAATGAAAAACCACAGCCTAATTGTAAACACTAGTTTTCGGGAATTCTTTTATTGTTGTTTCAAGTTACGGTGGTTTGCTTCTTTAACTATCGGTTTGATAAGCTGCGTCGAGCTGGTACTTGCATGGAATGACCGTTTCTCTGTGCTCAGGATTACGTAGCATGATTTTGTTAGTATGATCTATGAACACTTCTGCTAGTACTTCTTCAAACATTTTATTAGGGAACTGATAGCAGCTGTGTATGAAGTGATTACATTGCTTAGCAGACTAAAAATTCACCAGTTTGTATTCAATAATATTAGAACAACTTTTGAAAGGGACTGTGTTTACAGTGCGTTCTTTGACAAATGCTACATCACGAAAATGGAAAAAGAAGGTGCACCACATAGAAAAAATGCCATGTCAAACAAGATATTTACAAGCGTAACTTTATAACTGCATCACAAGTTGACTAAGAAAGAATTGCGTGAATCTAAATTCAAGATCATAGAAGTAACTAAAACCAAATAAATGACTAGTGGCAGTATAAAAGATGTCTATCGAAGAGATATCATAAAATTAAGATGCAATGAAAATTATTTTGGAAATGTTAACAGACTCAAACTTAAGAGCTCGAGTCAAAAAACAAAAATTAAAAACTGGACATTTAATACCAGTTAGTGAGAAAAAAATCACCATCACTTGTCTAGTTGCAGAAGCATCCAACAATTCTTCACAGAGTCGTAAACTTCTACATCAGAGTGATCTTTTGAATTAACTACATAAATGTTTCCGTTAGAAACACAAGCCGTATGATTAGATCTTGGCTTATGCATGGAGGCAACATAGATCCACACTTTAGCTGATGGGTCATACTTCTCCACCGATGCCGTGGTAGAGTCGCCCCTGGTTTTCCCACCAATTGCATAAATGTGATTGTTAAGAACTACTGCAGCAAAATCTGTTCGAGTTTTCTTCATGGGCGCAATTCTTCTCCAGATTTCCCCATCATAGCATTCCACAAAACGCAAAACCCGTGACTGGTTGGGGGTACCACCCATGGCGTAGAGGCATCCATTGAAGGAGACCAATGTTAAACCTTCTCGTTTCTGCAACATGCTTGGTGTCCAAACCCACATTTTGTCATCAATGTCATAAGCTTCGACGCTGGACAACCAGCGTGAGTTGTGCTCAAGCCCTCCCGCTACATAAATGCAACCCTCCAAGATTGTGCACCCAAATTTTCGCCTACCAACGCTTAAGTCTCGCAAACGAATCCATTTAGTTACAGACGCTGTTTGGATGCAATTGCACCAAAATTCGGTCGAAGATCTGCTGATTTGTGGACGAGTTCCTCCTATTGCAAACAGTTTGTCACCCTGCACAATCACAACAGAGTTTTCCTTCCCGGGATAATAGACGGGATGGTAATCAGTATCAGACGAATTAATCTGCGACAATGATTTTTCTGTAGCATCAAAGACTGTATATTCTGATTGGTGTCCAAACTCATCTCGCTTGAGCGTGATAGCGATATGATTGTTGCTACAATCTTCAGTGAAACGACTCCGTTTTATTTCACTGATTTTTGCCAAGATCTCTGGATAGTCCTCTTTCACAAGCTTGTTACTCCTCTCAGCTTCATTCAAGTATTTTGTCTTAAGTTGCTGCAGCTTAATTCGATCAAACAACTTAGGAAAATATTCCTTACGTTCATTTTTCCTGTGTTCAGTCCAGGAGGTAATACATTTAAGCAGATCCATGCCATTGTTATCGGCCTTCAAGTCCAAAAATGATTCAAAGTCATGAAATTCTAACTCGTTGATCTTATTGCTGGAACACAAATTGATGCTGAAATCGACTCTTCGCGCAATGCTCTGAGACATTGCATTGTATTTGTTCAACAATATCCAGTCTGCCAGGAGTGTGTCTTCATTGCTGTTGGCAACAATAAAATCAGTGCATTCTGTTTTGATGAGTGGAATTTGTAGAAAATCTGCAGCTGCCAGCACATCACCAACATTGTCACAGGTTAATAAGTCGTCATCAGAGTAAAGCCCATCAACAATAATCTTCATGATATCAACAGGTATTCCGATAATGTTTGTTGAATTTTTACAATTGTCATGCAAATCTGATGAGAGAAGGGTTTTGAAATATTCAGAATGTGGCACCAACACACATTTATGCACCCTAAATTCCTCACTCGCAACAATAATAGTAAAATCGCACAAAGTTTTAGATGTTTTTCTGTCTTCGTTAAGGTACTGCCAAACATCAGTTGCCTTTTCCTTCTTTAAGCGATTGTAAAAATTCTCTTCATAAGCAGGGTAACTATAGTCAAACAAATCCGTCTCTTCATCAGAATAGCATGATCAGAATAGCATAATCAGCATGAATATTTTCATTAATTCGGCTGCATCCTACGGGTGACGTTGCGAATGGATTCGTAAAACCTGGGGTTCTATTGGCTATCTCGATGGCGCCACATTTTAAACTGTTTTTGTGATTGGTCAAGCAAAGGCAACTACTCAAGCTCTATTGGACGAGGAATATAGCAGATACGGAGACATAGGGCATGTCGACGCTTCAGACGCATACCTGTGAGTGAAAGATGTGTTATTTTTCATTCACATATTCCACGTGGTATACTGTACTTCTAAATCATGGATTTCTACTTAATAAACAATGCATTAACGACTTCAGAGATGACGGTTTGCAGACGTTATCAGAGATGCAGTGGACCTCAGACAAGCTTCCCCGTCAATATTTCTACTCCAGCGGTGATGATGATATGATGATTGATCTCGTAAAAGTAAAAGAGGCCATTGATCAAAACATTGCAAAAATTTCTGATGAAAAGTGGCCAGAATTTCCAATCATTTGCACTTACGAAACAACAGAATCATCCCATCCTATACGGGACAAACAAGACAAAAATTTTATTTCTGTACAAGATTATAGTGAGCCAAACTGGCCCAAGTTTTGCCTCGGTGGATTCTATACAACCAGCGTTCGCGTCATCAGACAATTGTGGGAAGCGTCGTTGACTTCAAAGCGCATAAATACAGACGACGTTTTTATAACTGGAATACTTCGACAGAAAATTGGAATGCCCGATGAAATGGTGGTGCCAGGAATAAGTGAAACCTGCCAACACTTGGGCGGGTTTTTTGAAAACAAATTCAAGACAATGTGGTCAGAAAGAAAGATGAAATTTGAAAACAAGAGCATCTGTTTTAAACTTTAAGATTACATGGTCTACGAGTTCGTGTTATAACAAAGAGAATTTCTTTTGAGCTCTGTTGTTATATGGCTTCACTTATTCTTATATTTTATGTGTACGGTTTAGGGCAGAAGTGTCCAACCTTTTTGGCGAAAGGGCCACATGCGATTTACGAATGATTGCGCGGGCCACTTGAATGTTTACTGCTAATAATTTCTAATTAAAACCCTCACACCAAAATTCTAATCTTAGAAATATGAATTATCCTCTTTTGCAATTATAAGAACAATAAACATACCAAGATATAGTAAATTCAACAAAGTTGTTAATGCACGTCGACATTTCACTGTAAAGTTTGGCACTGTTTTTCTCAAACAAGTTTGGCAATATTCGGTGAGATGGACGATGTAGCAATGCGAAGCGAGTTTTTCACATGGCTGTCAGAAATTAGTAAACAAATAATAAATGCCAATTTCTCGGAATGTAAGTTCGCTATAAATTACGTAGGCCAAGTAGTTGGTAATAGCCTATAAGTCATATCGAAAAATACCGCGCGGGCCACGGGTTGGACACCCCTTGGTTTAGGGTTTAAGGCTAAAAAGGATAAGTCATACACGTCACGGAGGTTATCTCCAATTCGTTGTACAAGAAATCACAAATGAAAGAACATAACCATAGCCATACCCACTTGCACTTGCGTTGTGTGTGCTACAATTTATTTTAAAGAATTAAGTTATTCACAGTTGACCAACTTTAATCTCGACTTCTGCATGGCAGGTTACAGTCATACCGAAATTTGATCACCAGGTTTGCCTCGCTAAATGACTTTGTCAACTAAATACCGGTATGTGACAAAATGTCTGATTTTAATACTTTTATGTATATACTTTATTAATTGGTACATTCACCATTTAGACATTTACTGCACGGTATGAATTGTTAGTTTTTAAGTTTTAAACTTGGCAACATAACACTACACTATGCCGAGTTGTGTGCAATCTATCGCGTATATAGCGTTTGTGATTTAGTTGCGTATTTCAGTGTGTTGTTTCATCCTTTGTTATCCATTGTTAACCCTTCATCCATTTTTCCGTCCATTGTTTATTCATTTTCGTAATTTATTCGTTGTCATCCTGTATTTTGAGCCATCCCTGTACTCAAAGCAAGAATCGTTTCTTGCTTCTATAAATTTAATCATTAATCAAGCGGACCATTTCAAACTGCTCGCTTGAACTAACCGTTGGTTATTTTCAAGGTTGTGACTAGGATCCTCCCATGCTGTATGCGCTATTGTGACTAGGATCGGAATACGCTGTATGCGTAAAGCGTTTTAATTTATTCAAGACGTCCGATTAAATTGATTTTATTTATAACTTGACTTGTAAGATGGGTTAATGTCGAGGAGGCAGTTTACAATTTCATGATTGTCCGTTTGAAGCGGGGAAACGCGAAACTGAAGACGTTGGCATGACTTTATGAAAAACAGGAGTCAGAAAGCCGCTTGTCTGTAAAGTTAGCTGAAAATTTTAGGAACAAGTTTCCAAGTTTGGGGAGTAACTTTTGATAAGTTTGCATCTGCTTTGTTGCAGTGGAAAAGAAAACCATGACTCAGGCTCCAACCACAAAAGACCTACAGCTGGCACGCAGTGTTAGTTAAGTGAAAATGAGATGAAGCGCTGTGGCGCTTGAGGGTCTCAACTCCGAACAAATGACGAGGTTGCTTTCCAAGCAGACATAAATAAGCAAAAAGTGCATACCAAGCGCACAGTAATAAACACAATGTCTAATTAAGAAATACTTAACGCGGTTAGCCCAAAGGTTGGACAAAATCAACGCGCGGTGGCGCTAAAATCATCACAGTACTGTAAAGATCTAAATAAACTAAAAGATTATTCCCTGCATTTAAAGAAAAGGAAAAGATGTAAAACCATTGCAAGATAAGTGAATAAAATATTTCAGATCTCACCCTCATTAAGCCGAAACAACCAAATTTAGTCTAGGCTGCTGCTGATAAAAATGTATATTTTAGGACTTATATACACTGGAGAGCGTTTTCAACGGTTAAGGTCGCCTTGCTGTATCTGTATCAGCAGACGAATGTTTAACATTTTCAATGATAGGTTATGTGAAGAAGCTCTTAAAGAGTAGGGCTACCATATATCCTCTTTTAGGAGGATTTGTTCTCTTTTCTAAAGAAAAATGAATTGTCCTCCGAGGACACTGAAAAATGCCCAAATGTCCTCCTTTTTTGCATTTTGCGTTTTCTTGCTTAAATTTTCAACAGAATTATATGTTTATGTGACTTTTCGGCATGAGGCCTAAGTCAAGTCAAATGACTTTTCAGCGACAGCACGAGGTCTAATCATTTTTCTTATCATTGTTTTAATTTAGACAAACATAAAATCTAAATAAAGCTAAGCAATAATGCCAAAGAGGAACACTGTGTTTTCTGATGAACTGCGGCAGAAGTAGGCCTATCCTTGTTTCAGAAAAGGACGTAATGATTCTGAAGCCGAATACATTACTTGCGCATATGCGTATAATTATCCAAAAACATGTGATAAATTCTTTAAACGTAAAACTTTATTTGCATTGTACTTGCTGGCGAAATGGTCCTCTTTTTTGGCGATGAAAATATGGTGGGCCTATTAAAGAGTCAACTTAGTGATGGGCGTTTGCCCCTTTTCTTCGGTTATATTTTGATGCCATTCTCTGACTATCATCATTACTTGTTGCGTTATGCAAAGGTTTAAATCGCTCTGCTGAGTGCATACACATTCGTGTAAGTGAATTTACGACGAAAATGTGGCAGAGTGTGAATATGAATTTTTGCCTAAATCTGGAACCAGTTTTGTTTCACACTTAAGCCCGAACCCGAACCCGAACAGCTCTGAAAAGAGTTACAACTCCGATTCATAATATATCATAAATAATTTTATTTTTGCTTTATCCATATATCTTACTCCTATATCTTCAGTTTGTAATTTGAAAAGAAATGCTATTTCTTGTCGGTCGCAACAAAATTTTTAAATATTTTGCTGTTGTGTTGGGGCTTGTGACTTGGAATATCCTACTGCTTACAATGCAAGCCAGCTATGTAAAGCTTCAACAGTAAGTATATATCGGAAACTTTTTCGAATTTCAAAACAAAAGACAGAAACCTAAGTTTCAATCGAATGAATCGACTTGTCTTAACTCAATACCTTGTGTTAAAGTAAAAAATATTTCTTAGACATGCGTCGTTTAACAATAAGCCATGGCTTTTGATTTGCAGCCAAAGTTGTAAAAGGTCAAATAATCTCGAAACCGTTAACAACACAGCGACGCAGAAGGAAATGACGTTGCAATCAAGAAACGTCACAACCTTGAACAAAACCTACGCTTCCAATAAATCGCTTTATAGCACAATTTCTAGTTCCGCAAAGTCGAACAAGTTTTTAAAAGAACCAAATTTTTATTCCAATAACGACAAAAGCAGCTGTTTACTTGGTACGTTAATATGACTAACACTTTCAAAAAAAAGTTTACTGCAATTAAACAAGTTACAACATTCTGAATTACACTTATAAATCAAATGAGGTTGAAATTGTGAAACTGGCCTTGGTATATTTTCGCAGGAAAAAACATATCCTGGAGCATGATTATTTTCATCAAGTCGGCTGCATCTTACGGGAGACGTCGCGAATGGATTCGTAACACCTGGGGTTCTATAGGCTATCTCGATGGCGCCACTTTCCAAACTGTTTTTGTGATTGGTCAAGCGGATGCAAGGACTCAAGTTCTATTGGACGAGGAATATAACAGGTTTGGAGACATATTACAAGTCAACGCTTCGGACGCATACCAGTGAGTGAAATATGTGCTTAGATGTATGGCAGGGGCGGGCAACTTCTTCGGTCGGCGGGCCTGATATGAGAAAATGAAGTACTTGGCGGGCCGGATCCCGGAATCGAAACAGTAATCGTGTATTTAAACACCTATGCAAGGAATAAATCGTATTTAATGTAAACTTTAACCCTATTTTCCCTAGGTGTGGCTTATCTTGCACACAGTCACAGCAAAACGTGGCGTACAGTTGCATTGTTTACTGTAGAAACTTGAAATTTGTTGACCTTTCCTAAAAAATGTTCAGCTATCTCTCCATGTCTGTTTTATCATGTAAGACCGGAAACTGTCTGCGGGGAGCTCAAAATCCCGTCGCGGGCCGTATGTTGCCCGCCCCTGATGTATGGTATACTACTCACCTACACCCATAAGTAGTAAATCCGGAATGAACTCATATTAAAAAGTTGGGTTTTGGGGAAAACGGAAACCAGTTTTTTCAGTTCAGTGTTCCTTTTAATTTCATCTCCTCCATTAGACGTATTTGTCAAAATGCATTTTCACGATTACAGAGATGTCGGTTTCAAGACGTTATCGGGGATGCAGTGGACCTCAGATAAGCTTCCCCTCAAAGATTTCTACTCCAGTGGTGATGATGATATGATGATTGATCTCGTAAAATTAAAAGAGGCCGTTGATGAAAACATTGCAAAAATTTCTGTGGAAAAGTGGCCAGAATTCCCAATCATTTGCACTTACGAAACAAGCTGGGTTATAAGCAAGCCTATTCGCGGGAAGATATCAAAAAATTATATCTCAGAAAAAGATAACCGTTGGCCATTTTGGCCCAAGTATTGCCTCGGTGGATTCTACACAACCAGCGTTCGCGTCATCACACAATTGTGGGAAGCGTCGTTGACTTCAAAGCGCATAAATACAGACGACGTTTTCATAACTGGAATACTTCGACAGAAAATTGGAATGCCCGATGAAATGGTGGTGCCAGGAATAAGTGAAACCTGCCAACATTTGGGCGGGTTTATTGAAAACAGATTCAAGACAATATGGTCAGAAAGAAAGATGAAATTTGAAAACAAGAGCATCTGTTTTAAACCTTAAGATTACATGATCTACGAGTTCGTGTTATAACAGACACAATTTCTTTTGAGCTCTGTTGTTATATGGCTTCACTTATTCTTATATTTTATGTGTACGGTTTAGGGCAGAAGTGTCCAACCTTTTTGGCGAAAGGGCCACATGCGATTTACGAATGATTGCGCGGGCCACTTGAATGCTTACTGCTAATAATTTCTAATTAAAACCCTCACACCAAAATTCTAATCTTAGAAATATGAATTATCCTCTTTTGCAATTATAAGAACAATAAACATACCAAGATATAGTAAATTCAACAAAGTTGTTACTGCACGTCGACATTTCAATGTAAAGTTTGGCACTGTTTTTCTCAAACAAGTTTGGCAATATTCGGTGAGATGGAGGATGTAGCAATGCGAAGCGAGTTTTTCACATGGCTGTCAGAAATTAGTAAACAAACAATAAATGCCAATTTCTCGGAATGTAAGTTCGCCATAAATTACGTAGGCCAAGTAGTTGGTAATAGCCTATAAGTCATATCGAAAAATACCGCGCGGGCCACGGGTTGGACACCCCTTGGTTTAGGGTTTAAGGCTAAAAAGGATAAGTCATACACGTCACGGAGGTTATCTCCAATTCGTTGTACAAGAAATCACAAATGAAAAAACGTAGCCATAGCCATACCCACTTGCACTTGCGTTGTGTGTGCTACAATTTATTTTAAAGAATTAAGTTATTCACAGTTGACCAACTTTAATCTCGACTTCTGCATGGCAGGTTATACAGTCATACCGAAATTTGATCACCAGGTTTGCCTCGCTAAATGACTTTGTCAACTAAATACCGGTATGTGACAAAATGTCTGATTTTAATACTTTTATGTATATACTTTATTAATTGGTACATTCACCATTTAGACATTTACTGCACGGTATGAATTGTTAGTTTTTAAGTTTTAAACTTGACAACATAACACTACACTATGCCGAGTTGTGTGCAATCTATCGCGTATATAGCGTTTGTGATTTAGTCGCGTATTTCAGTGTGTTGTTTCATCCTTTGTTATCCGTTGTTAACCCTTCATCCAGTTTTCCGTCCATTGTTTATTCATTTTCATAATTTATTCGTTGTCATCCTGTATTTCGAGCCATCCCTGTACTCAATTAAGCAAGAATCGTTTCTTGCTTCTATAAATTTAATCATTAATCAAGCGGACCATTTCAAACTGCTCGCTTGAACTAACCGTTGGTTATTTTCAAGGTTGTGACTAGGATCCTCCCATGCTGTATGCGCTATTGTGACTAGGATCGGAATACGCTGTATGCGTAAAGCGTTTTAATTTATGCAAGATGTCCGATTAAATTGATTTTATTTACAACTTGACTTGTAAGATGGGTTAATGTCGAGGAGGCAGTTTACAACTTTATGATTGTCCGTTTGAAGCGGGGAAACGCGAAACTGAAGACGTTGGCATGACTTTATGAAAAACAGGAGTCAGAAAGCCGCTTGTCTGTAAAGTTAGCTGAAAATTTTAGGAACAAGTATCCAAGTTTGGGGAGTAACTTTTGATAAGTTTGCATCTGCTTTGTTGCAGTGGAAAAGAAAACCATGACTCAGGCTCCAACCACAAAAGACCTACACAGCTGGCACGCAGTGTTAGTTAAGTGAAAATGAGATGAAGTGCTGTGGCGCTTGAGGGTCCCAACTTCGAACAAATGACGAGGTTGCTTTCCAAGCAGACATAAATAAGCAAAAATTGCATACCAAGCGCACAGTAATAAACACAATGTCTAATTAAGAAATACTTAACGCGGTTAGCCCAAAGGTTGGACAAAATCAACGTGCGGTGGCGCTAAAATCATCACAGTACTGTAAAGATCTAAATAAACTAAAAGATTATTCCCTGCATTTAAAGAAAAGGAAAAGATGTAAAACCATTGCAAGATAAGTGAAAAAAATATTTCAGATCTCACCCTCATTTACCAGAAACGACCAAATTTAGTCTTGGCTGCTGCTGATAAAAATGTATATTTTAGGACTTATATACACTGAAGAGCGCTTTCAACGGTTAATGTCGCCTTGCTGTATCCGTATCAGCAGACGAATGTTTAACATTTTCAATGATAGGTTATGTGAAGAAACTCTTAAAGAGTAGGGCTACCATATATCCTCTTTTAGGAGGATTTGTTCTCTTTTCTAAAGAAAAATGAATTGTCCTCCGAGGACACTGAAAAATGCCCAAATGTCCTCCTTTTTTGCATTTTGCGTTTTCTTGCTTAAATTTTCAACAGAATTATATATTTATGTGACTTTTCGGCATGAGGCCTAAGTCAAGTCAAATGACTTTTCAGCGACAGCACGAGGTCTAATCATTTTTCTTATAATTGTTTTAATTTAGACAAACATAAAATCTAAATAAAGCTAAGCAATAATGCCAAAGAGGAACACTGTGTTTTCTGATGAACTGCGGCAGAAGTAGGCCTATCCTTGTTTCAGAAAAGGACGAAATGATTCTGAAGCCGAATACATTACTTGGGCATATGCGTATAATTATCCAAAAACATGTGATAAATTCTTTAAACGTAAAACTTTATTTGCATTGTACTTGCTGGCGAAATGGTCCTCTTTTTTGGCGATGAAAATATGGTAGGCCTATTAAAGAGTCAACTTAGTGATGGGCGTTTGCCCCTTTTCTTCGGTTATATTTTGATGCCATTCTCTGACTATCATCATTACTTGTTGCGTTATGCAAAGGTTTAAATCGCTCTGCTGAGTGCATACACATTCGTGTAAGTGAATTTACGACGAAAATGTGGCAGAGTGTGAATATGAATTTTTGCCTAAATCTGGAACCAGTTTTGTTTCACACTTAAGCCCCAACCCGAACTCGAACCGAACATCTCTGAAAAGAGTTACAACTCTGATTCATAATATATCACGAATAAATTTTATTTTTACTTTTTCCATATATCTTACTCCTATATCTTCAGCTTGTAATTTGAAAAGAAATGCTATTTCTTGACGGTCACAACAAAAATTTTAAGTATTTTGCTGTTCTGTTTGGGCTTGTCATTTGGGTTCTGTTACTGCTTACCATGCAAGCCAGCTATGTAAAGCTTCAACAGTAAGTATATATCGGAAACATTTTCGAATTTCAAAACAAAAGACAGAAACCTAAGTTTCAATCGAATGAATCGACTTGTCTTAACTCAATATCTTGTGTAAAAGTAAAAAATATTTCTTACACATGCTGCGTTTAACAATAAGCCATGGTTTTTGATTTGCAGCCAAAGTTGTAAAAGGTCAAATAATCTCGAAGCCGTTAACAACGCAGCGACGCAGAAGGAAATGACGTTGCAATCAAGAAACGTCACAACCTTGAACAAAACCTACGCTTCCAATAAATCGCTTTATAGCACAATTTCAAGTTCCGCAAAGTCGAACAAGTTTTTAAAAGAACCAATGTTTTATTCCAATAACGACAAAAGCAGCTGTTTACTTGGTACGTTAATATGAATAAATTTCTCAAAGACAAGTATACTGCAATTAAAAAGCAGTTTCAACATTCTGAATTACACATATTTAAATCAAACGACGTTGAAACTGACCTTGGTATATTTTCGCAGGAAAAAACATATCTTGGAGTATGATTATTTTCATCAAGTCGGCTGCATCTTACGGGATACGTCGCGAATGGATTCGTAAAACCTGGGGTTCTATAGGCCATCTCGATGGCGCCACTTTCCAAATTGTTTTTGTGATTGGTCAAGCAAAGGCAACGACTCAAGCTTTATTGGACGAGGAATATGACAGATACGGAGATATATTGCAAGTCGACGTTTCGGACGCATACCAGTGAGTGAAATTTGTGTTATTTTTCACTCACATATATTCTACCTGGCATCTTCTAAATCATGGATTTCTATTTGATAAACAATGCTTCAATGATTTCAGAGATGTCGGTTTCAAGACGTTATCGGGGATGCGGTGGACCTCAGACAAGCTTCCTCATCAATATTTCTACTCCAGCGGTGATGATGATATGATGATTGATCTCGTAAAATTAATGGAGGCCGTTGATAAAAACATTGCAAAAATTTCTGAGGAAAAGTGGCCAGAATTTCCAATCATTTGCACTTACGAAACAAGAGAATCAGGGCATCCTATACGGGACAAACAACACAAAAATTTTATTTCTGTACAAGATTATAGTGAGCCAAACTGGCCCAAGTTTTGCCTCGGTGGATTCTACACAACCAGCGTTCGCGTCATCAGACAATTGTGGGAAGCGTCGTTGACTTCAAAGCGCATAAATACAGACGACGTTTTCATAACTGGAATACTTCGACAGAAAATTGGAATGCCCGATGAAATGGTGGTGCCAGGAATAAGTGAAACCTGCCAACACTTGGACGGTTTTTTTGAAAACAAATTCAAGACAATGTGGTCAGAAAGAAAGAAGAAATTTGAAAACAAGAGCATCTGTTTTAAACTTTAAGATTACATGGTCTACGAGTTCGTGTTATAACAGAGAGAATTTCTTTTGAGCTCTGTTGTTATATGGCTTCACTTATTCTTATATTTTATGTGTACGGTTTAGGGCTTTAGGCTAAAAAATCTAAGTCATACCACGTCACGAATGTTATCTCCAATTCGTTGTACAAGAGATCACAAATGAAAAACCACAGCCTAATTGTAAACACTAGTTTTCGGGAATTCTTTTATTGTTGTTTCAAGTTACGGTGGTTTGCTTCTTTAACTATCGGTTTGATAAGCTGCGTCGAGCTGATACTTGCATGGAATGACCGTTTCTCTGTGCTCAGGATTACGTAGCATGATTTTGTTAGTATGATCTATGAACACTTCTGCTAGTACTTCTTCAAACATTTTATTAGGGAACTGATAGCAGCTGTGTATGAAGTGATTACATTGCTTAGCAGACTAAAAATTCACCAGTTTGTATTCAATAATATTAGAACAACTTTTGAAAGGGACTGTGTTTACAGTGCGTTCTTTGACAAATGCTACATCACGAAAATGGAAAAAGAAGGTGCACCACATAGAAAAAATGCCATGTCAAACAAGATATTTACAAGCGTAACTTTATAACTGCATCACAAGTTGACTAAGAAAGAATTGCGTGAATCTAAATTCAAGATCATAGAAGTAACTAAAACCAAATAAATGACTAGTGGCAGTATAAAAGATGTCTATCGAAGAGATATCATAAAATTAAGATGCAATGAAAATTATTTTGGAAATGTTAACAGACTCAAACTTAAGAGCTCGAGTCAAAAAACAAAAATTAAAAACTGGACATTTAATACCAGTTAGTGAGAAAAAAATCACCATCACTTGTCTAGTTGCAGAAGCATCCAACAATTCTTCACAGAGTCGTAAACTTCTACATCAGAGTGATCTTTTGAATTAACTACATAAATGTTTCCGTTAGAAACACAAGCGGTATGATTAGATCTTGGCTTATGCATGGAGGCAACATAGATCCACACTTTAGCTGATGGGTCATACTTCTCCACCGATGCTGTGGTAGAGTCGCCCCTGGTTTTCCCACCAATTGCATAAATGTGATTGTTAAGAACTACTGCAGCAAAATCTGTTCGAGTTTTCTTCATGGGCGCAATTCTACTCCAGATTTCCCCATCATAGCATTCCACACAACGCAGAACCCGTGACTGGTTGGGGGTACCACCCATGGCGTAGAGGCATCCATTGAAGGAGACCAATGTTAAACCTTCTCGTTTCTGCAACATGCTTGGTGTCCAAACCCACATTTTGTCATCAATGTCATAAGCTTCGACGCTGGACAACCAGCGTGAGTTGTGCTCAAGCCCTCCCGCTACATAAATGCAACCCTCCAAGATTGTGCACCCAAATTTTCGCCTACCAACGCTTAAGTCTCGCAAACGAATCCATTTAGTTACAGACGCTGTTTGGATGCAATTGCACCCAAATTCTGTCGAAGATCTGCTGATTTGTGGACGAGTTCCTCCTATTGCAAACAGTTTGTCACCCTGCACAATCACAACAGAGTTTTCCTTCCCGGGATAATAGACGGGATGGTAATCAGTATCAGACGAAATAATCTGCGACAATGATTTTTCTGTAGCATCAAAGACTGTATATTCTGATTGGTGTCCAAACTCATCTCGCTTGAGCGTGATAGCGATATGATTGCTGCTACAATCTTCAGTGAAACGACTCCGTTTTATTTCACTGATTTTTGCCAAGATCTCTGGATAGTCCTCTTTCACAAGCTTGTTACTCCTCTCAGCTTCATTCAAGTATTTTGTCTTAAGTTGCTGCAGCTTAATTCGATCAAACAACTTAGGAAAATATTCCTTACGTTCATTTTTCCTGTGTTCAGTCCAGGAGGTAATACATTTAAGCAGATCCATGCCATTGTTATCGGCCTTCAAGTCCAAAAATGATTCAAAGTCATGAAATTCTAACTCGTTGATCTTATTGCTGGAACACAAATTGATGCTGAAATCGACTCTTCGCGCAATGCTCTGAGACATTGCATTGTATTTGTTCAACAATATCCAGTCTGCCAGGAGTGTGTCTTCATTGCTGTTGGCAACAATAAAATCAGTGCATTCTGTTTTGATGAGTGGAATTTGTAGAAAATCTGCAGCTGCCAGCACATCACCAACATTGTCACAGGTTAATAAGTCGTCATCAGAGTAAAGCCCATCAACAATAATCTTCATGATATCAACAGGTATTCCGATAATGTTTGTTGAATTTTTACAATTGTCATGCAAATCTGATGAGAGAAGGGTTTTGAAATATTCAGAATGTGGCACCAACACACATTTATGCACCCTAAATTCCTCACTCGTAACAATAATAGTAAAATCGCACAAAGTTTCAGATGTTTTTCTGTCTTCGTTAAGGTACTGCCAAACATCAGTTGCCTTTTCCTTCTTTAAGCGATTGTAAAAATTCTCTTCATAAGCAGGGTAACTATAGTCGAACAAATCCGTCTCTTCATCAGAATAGCATGATCAGAATAGCATAATCAGCATGAATATTTTCATTAATTCGGCTGCATCCTACGGGAGACGTTGCGAATGGATTCGTAAAACCTGGGGTTCTATTGGCTATCTCGATGGCGCCACATTTTAAACTGTTTTTGTGATTGGTCAAGCAAAGGCAACTACTCAAGCTCTATTGGACGAGAAATATAGCAGATACGGAGACATAGGGCATGTCGACGCTTCAGACGCATACCTGTGAGTGAAAGATGTGTTATTTTTTATTCACATATTCCACGTGGTATACTGTACTTCTAAATCATGGATTTCTACTTAATAAACAATGCATTAACGACTTCAGAGATGACGGTTTGCGGACGTTATCAGAGATGCAGTGGACCTCAGACAAGCTTCCCCGTCAATATTTCTACTCCAGCGGTGATGATGATATGATGATTGATCTCGTTAAAGTAAAGGAGGCCGTTGATCAAAACATTGCAAAAATTTCTGATGAAAAGTGGCCAGAATTTCCAATCATTTGCACTTTCGAAACATCCTTGGTTGAAAGCAAGCCTATTCGATGGAAGCTATCAAAAAATTATATCTCAGAAAAAGATTACCGTTGGCCATTTTGGCCCAAGTTTTGCCTCGGTGGATTCTACACAACCAGCGTTCGCGTCATCACACAATTGTGGGAAGCGTCGTTGACTTCAAAGCGCATAAATACAGACGACGTTTTTATAACTGGAATACTTCGACAGAAAATTGGAATGCCCGATGAAATGGTGGTGCCAGGAATAAGTGAAACCTGCCAACACTTGGGCGGGTTTTTTGAAAACAAATTCAAGACAATGTGGTCAGAAAGAAAGAAGAAATTTGAAAACAAGAGCATCTGTTTTAAACTTTAAGATTACATGGTCTACGAGTTCGTGTTATAACAAAGATAATTTCTTTTGAGCTCTGTTGTTATATAGCTTCACTTATTCATATATTTTATGTGTACGGTTTAGGGCAGAAGTGTCCAACCTTTTTGGCCAAAGGGCCACATGCGATTTACGAATGATTGCGCGGGCCACTTGAATGTTTACTGCTAATAATTTCTAATTAAAACCCTCACACCAAAATTCTAATCTTAGAAATATGAATTATCCTCTTTTGCAATTATAAGAACAATAAACATACCAAGATATAGTAAATTCAACAAAGTTGTTACTGCACGTCGACATTTCACTGTAAAGTTTGGCACTGTTTTTCTCAAACAAGTTTGGCAATATTCGGTGAGATGGAGGATGTAGCAATGCGAAGCGAGTTTTTCACATGGCTGTCAGAAATTAGTAAAGAAATAATAAATGCCAATTTCTCGGAATGTAAGTTCGCCATAAATTACGTAGGCCAAGTAGTTGGTAATAGCCTATAAGTCATATCGAAAAATACCGCGCGGGCCAAGGGTTGGACACCTCTTGGTTTAGGGTTTAAGGCTAAAAAGGATAAGTCATACACGTCACGGAGGTTATTTCCAATTCGTTGTACAAGAAATCACAAATGAAAGAACATAACCATAGCCATATGCACTTGCACTTGCGTTGTGTGTGCTACAATTTATTTGAAAGAATTAAATTAATCAAGGTTGACCAACTTTAATCTCGACTTCTGCATGGCAGGTTACAGTCATACCGAAAATTGATCACCAGGTTTGCCTCGCTAAATGACTTTGTCAACTAAATACCGGTATGTGACAAAATGTCTGATTTTAATACTTTTATGTGTATATTTTAATAATTGGTACATTCACCATTTAGACATTTACTGCACAGTATGAATTGTTAGTTTTTAAGTTTTAAACTTGAATACATAACACTACACTATGCCGAGTTGTGTGCAATCTATCGCATATATAGTGTTTGTGATTTAGTCGCGTATTTCAGTGTGTTGTTTCATCCTTTGTTATCCGTTGTTAACCCTTCATCCAGTTTTCCGTCAATTGTTTATTCATTTTCATAATTTATTCGTTGTCATCCTGTATTTCGAGCCATCCCTGTACTCAATTAAGCAAGAATCGTTTCTTGCTTCTATAAATTTAATCATTAATCAAGCGAGCCATTTCAAACTGCGCGCTTGAACTAACCGTTGGTTATTTTCAAGGTTGTGACTAGGATCCTCCCATGCTGTATGCGCTATTGTGACTAGGATCGGAATACGCTGTATGCGTAAAGCGTTTTTATTTATTCAAGACGTCCGATTAAATTGTTTTTATTTATAACTTGACTTGTAAGATGGGTTAATGTCGAGGAGGCAGTTTACAACTTCATGATTGTCCGTTTGAAGCGGGGAAACGCGAAACTGAAGACGTTGGCATGACTTTATGAAAAACAGGAGTCAGAAAGTCGCTTGTCTGTAAAGTTAGCTGAAAATTTTACGAACAAGTATCCAAGTTTGGGGAGTAACTTTTGATAAGTTTGCATCTGCTTTGTTGCAGTGGAAAAGAAAACCATGACTCAGGCTCCAACCACAAAAGACCTACAGCTGGCACGCAGTGTTAGTTAAGTGAAAATGAGATGAAGCGCTGTGGCGCTTGAGGGTCCCAACTCCGAACAAATGACGAGGTTGCTTTCCAAGCAGACATAAATAAGCAAAAAGTGCATACCAAGCGCACAGTAATAAACACAATGTCTAATTAAGAAATACTTAACGCGGTTAGCCCAAAGGTTGGACAAAATCAACGCGCGGTGGCGCTAAAATCATCACAGTACTGTAAAGATCTAAATAAACTAAAAGATTATTCCCTGCATTTAAAGAAAAGGAAAAGATGTAAAACCATTGCAAGATAAGTGAATAAAATATTTCAGATCTCACCCTCATTAAGCCGAAACAACCAAATTTAGTCTAGGCTGCTGCTGATAAAAATGTATATTTTAGGACTTATATACACTGGAGAGCGTTTTCAACGGTTAAGGTCGCCTTGCTGTATCTGTATCAGCAGAAGAATGTTTAACATTTTCAATGATAGGTTATGTGAAGAAGCTCTTAAAGAGTAGGGCTACCATATATCCTCTTTTAGGAGGATTTGTTCTCATTTCTAAAGAAAAATGAATTGTCCTCTGAGGACACTGAAAAATGCCCAAATGTCCTCCTTTTTTGCATTTTGCGTTTTCTTGCTTAAATTTTCAACAGAATTATATGTTTATGTGACTTTTCGGCATGAGGCCTAAGTCAAGTCAAATGAATTTTCAGCGACAGCACGAGGTCTAATCATTTTTCTTATCATTGTTTTAATTTAGACAAACATAAAATCTAAATAAAGCTAAGCAACAATGCCAAAGAGGAACACTGTGTTTTCTGATGAACTGCGGCAGAAGTAGGCCTATCCTTGTTTCAGAAAAGGACGTAATGATTCTGAAGCCGAATACATTACTTGGGCATATGCGTATAATTATCCAAAAACATGTGATAAATTCTTTAAACGTAAAACTTTATTTGCATTGTACTTGCTGGCGAAATGGTCCTCTTTTTTGGCGATGAAAATATGGTAGGCCTATTAAAGAGTCAACTTAGTGATGGGCGTTTGCCCCTTTTCTTCGGTTATATTTTGATGCCATTCTCTGACTATCATCATTACTTGTTGCGTTATGCAAAGGTTTAAATCGCTCTGCTGAGTGCATACACATTCGTGTAAGTGAATTTACGACGAAAATGTGGCAGAGTGTGAATATGAATTTTTGCCTAAATCTGGAACCAGTTTTGTTTCACACTTAAGCCCGAACCCGAACCCGAACAGCTCTGAAAAGAGTTACAACTCCGATTCATAATATATCATAAATAATTTTATTTTTGCTTTATCCATATATCTTACTCCTATATCTTCAGTTTGTAATTTGAAAAGAAATGCTATTTCTTGTCGGTCGCAACAAAATTTTTAAATATTTTGCTGTTGTGTTGGGGCTTGTGACTTGGAATATCCTACTGCTTACAATGCAAGCCAGCTATGTAAAGCTTCAACAGTAAGTATATATCGGAAACTTTTTCGAATTTCAAAACAAAAGACAGAAACCTAAGTTTCAATCGAATGAATCGACTTGTCTTAACTCAATACCTTGTGTTAAAGTAAAAAATATTTCTTAGACATGCTGCGTTTAACAATAAGCCATGGCTTTTGATTTGCAGCCAAAGTTGTAAAAGGTCAAATAATCTCGAAACCGTTAACAACACAGCGACGCAGAAGGAAATGACGTTGCAATCAAGAAACGTCACAACCTTGAACAAAACCTACGCTTCCAATAAATCGCTTTATAGCACAATTTCTAGTTCCGCAAAGTCGAACAAGTTTTTAAAAGAACCAAATTTTTATTCCAATAACGACAAAAGCAGCTGTTTACTTGGTACGTTAATATGACTAACACTTTCAAAAAAAAGTTTACTGCAATTAAACAAGTTACAACATTCTGAATTACACTTATAAATCAAATGAGGTTGAAATTGTGAAACTGGCCTTGGTATATTTTCGCAGGAAAAAACATATCCTGGAGCATGATTATTTTCATCAAGTCGGCTGCATCTTACGGGAGACGTCGCGAATGGATTCGTAACACCTGGGGTTCTATTGGCTATCTCGATGGCGCCACTTTCCAAACTGTTTTTGTGATTGGTCAAGCGGATGCAAGGACTCAAGTTCTATTGGACGAGGAATATAACAGGTTTGGAGACATATTACAAGTCAACGCTTCGGACGCATACCAGTGAGTGAAATATGTGCTTAGATGTATGGCAGGGGCGGGCAACTTCTTCGGTCGGCGGGCCTGATATGAGAAAATGAAGTACTTGGCGGGCCGGATCCCGGAATCGAAACAGTAATCGTGTATTTAAACACCTATGCAAGGAATAAATCGTATTTAATGTAAACTTTAACCCTATTTTCCCTAGGTGTGGCTTCTCTTGCACACAGTCACAGCAAAACGTGGCGTACAGTTGCATTGTTTACTGTAGAAACTTGAAATTTGTTGACCTTTCCTAAAAAATGTTCAGCTATCTCTCCATGTCTGTTTTATCATGTAAGACCGGAAACTGTCTGCGGGGAGCTCAAAATCCCGTCGCGGGCCGGATACGTTCCCGCGGGCCGTATGTTGCCCGCCCCTGATGTATGGTATACTACTCACCTACACCCATAAGTAGTTAATCCGGAATGAACTCATATTAAAAAGTTGGGTTTTGGGGAAAACGGAAACCAGTTTTTTCAGTTCAGTGTTCCTTTTAATTTCATCTCCTCCATTAGACGTATTTGTCAAAATCCATTTTCACGATTACAGAGATGTCGGTTTCAAGACGTTATCGGGGATGCAGTGGACCTCAGATAAGCTTCCCCTCAAAGATTTCTACTCCAGTGGTGATGATGATATGATGATTGATCTCGTAAAATTAAAAGAGGCCGTTGATGAAAACATTGCAAAAATTTCTGAGGAAAAGTGGCCAGAATTCCCAATCATTTGCACTTACGAAACAAGCTGGGTTATAAGCAAGCCTATTCGCGGGAAGATATCAAAAAATTATATCTCAGAAAAAGATTACCGTTGGCCATTTTGGCCCAAGTATTGCCTCGGTGGATTCTACACAACCAGCGTTCGCGTCATTAGACAATTGTGGGAAGCGTCGTTGACTTCAAAGCGCATAAATACAGACGACGTTTTCATAACTGGAATACTTCGACAGAAAATTGGAATGCCCGATGAAATGGTGGTGCCAGGAATAAGTGAAACCTGCCAACATTTGGGCGGGTTTATTGAAAACAGATTCAAGACAATATGGTCAGAAAGAAAGAAGAAATTTGAAAACAAGAGCATTTTTTTTAAACCTCAAGATTACATGATCTACGAGTTCGTGTTATAACAGACACAATTTCTTTTGAGCTCTGTTGTTATATGGCTTCACTTATTCTTATATTTTATGTGTACGGTTTAGGGCAGAAGTGTCCAACCTTTTTGGCCAAAGGGCCACATGCGATTTACGAATGATTGCGCGGGCCACTTGAATGTTTACTGCTAATAATTTCTAATTAAAACCCTCACACCAAAATTCTAATCTTAGAAATATGAATTATCCTCTTTTGCAATTATAAGAACAATAAACATACCAAGATATAGTAAATTCAACAAAGTTGTTACTGCACGTCGACATTTCAATGTAAAGTTTGGCACTGTTTTTCTCAAACAAGTTTGGCAATATTCGGTGAGATGGACGATGTAGCAATGCGAAGCGAGTTTTTCACATGGCTGTCAGAAATTAGTAAACAAACAATAAATGCCAATTTCTCGGAATGTAAGTTCGCCATAAATTACGTAGGCCAAGTAGTTGGTAATAGCCTATAAGTCATATCGAAAAATACCGCGCGGGCCACGGGTTGGACACCCCTTGGTTTAGGGTTTAAGGCTAAAAAGGATAAGTCATACACGTCACGGAGGTTATCTCCAATTCGTTGTACAAGAAATCACAAATGAAAAAACATAGCCATAGCCATACCCACTTGCACTTGCGTTGTGTGTGCTACAATTTATTTTAAAGAATTAAGTTATTCACAGTTGACCAACTTTAATCTCGACTTCTGCATGGCAGGTTACAGTCATACCGAAATTTGATCACCAGGTTTGCCTCGCTAAATGACTTTGTCAACTAAATACCGGTATGTGACAAAATGTCTGATTTTAATACTTTTATGTATATACTTTATTAATTGGTACATTCACCATTTAGACATTTACTGCACGGTATGAGTTGTTAGTTTTTAAGTTTTAAACTTGACAACATAACACTACACTATGCCGAGTTGTGTGCAATCTATCGCGTATATAGCGTTTGTGATTTAGTCGCGTATTTCAGTGTGTTGTTTCATCCTTTGTTATCCGTTGTTAACCCTTCATCCAGTTTTCCGTCCATTGTTTATTCATTTTCATAATTTATTCGTTGTCATCCTGTATTTTGAGCCATCCCTGTACTCAAAGCAAGAATCGTTTCTTGCTTCTATAAATTTAATCATTAATCAAGCGGACCATTTCAAACTGCTCGCTTGAACTAACCGTTGGTTATTTTCAAGGTTGTGACTAGGATCCTCCCATGCTGTATGTGCTATTGTGACTAGGATCGGAATACGCTGTATGCGTAAAGCGTTTTAATTTATTCAAGACGTCCGATTAAATTGATTTTATTTATAACTTGACTTGTAAGATGGGTTAATGTCGAGGAGGCAGTTTACAACTTCATGATTGTCCGTTTAAAGCGGGGAAACGCGAAACTGAAGACGTTGGCGTGTCGTTATGAAAAACAGGAGTCAGAAAGTCGCTTGTCTGTAAAGTTAGCTGAATATATTACGAACAAGCATCCAGGTTTGGGGAGTAACTTTTGATAAGTTTTCATCTGCTTTGTTGCAGTGGAAAAGAAAACCATGACTCATGCTCCAACCACAAAAGACCTACACAGCTGGCACGCAGTGTTAGTTAAGTGAAAATGAGATGAAGTGCTGTGGCGCTTGAGGGTCCCAACTTCGAACAAATGACGAGGTTGCTTTCCAAGCAGACATAAATAAGCAAAAATTGCATACCAAGCGCACAGTAATAAACACAATGTCTAATTAAGAAATACTTAACGCGGTTAGCCCAAAGGTTGGACAAAATCAACGTGCGGTGGCGCTAAAATCATCACAGTACTGTAAAGATCTAAATAAACTAAAAGATTATTCCCTGCATTTAAAGAAAAGGAAAAGATGTAAAACCATTGCAAGATAAGTGAAAAAAATATTTCAGATCTCACCCTCATTAAGCCGAAACGACCAAATTTAGTCTTGGCTGCTGCTGATAAAAATGTATATTTTAGGACTTATATACACTGAAGAGCGCTTTCAACGGTTAATGTCGCCTTGCTGTATCCGTATCAGCAGACGAATGTTTAACATTTTCAATGATAGGTTATGTGAAGAAGCTCTTAAAGAGTAGGGCTACCATATATCCTCTTTTAGGAGGATTTGTTCTCTTTTCTAAAGAAAAATGAATTGTCCTCCGAGGACACTGAAAAATGCCCAAATGTCCTCCTTTTTTGCATTTTGCGTTTTCTTGCTTAAATTTTCAACAGAATTATATATTTATGTGACTTTTCGGCATGAGGCCTAAGTCAAGTCAAATGACTTTTCAGCGACAGCACGAGGTCTAATCATTTTTCTTATAATTGTTTTAATTTAGACAAACATAAAATCTAAATAAAGCTAAGCAATAATGCCAAAGAGGAACACTGTGTTTTCTGATGAACTGCGGCAGAAGTAGGCCTATCCTTGTTTCAGAAAAGGACGAAATGATTCTGAAGCCGAATACATTACTTGGGCATATGCGTATAATTATCCAAAAACATGTGATAAATTCTTTAAACGTAAAACTTTATTTGCATTGTACTTGCTGGCGAAATGGTCCTCTTTTTTGGCGATGAAAATATGGTAGGCCTATTAAAGAGTCAACTTAGTGATGGGCGTTTGCCCCTTTTCTTCGGTTATATTTTGATGCCATTCTCTGACTATCATCATTACTTGTTGCGTTATGCAAAGGTTTAAATCGCTCTGCTGAGTGCATACACATTCGTGTAAGTGAATTTACGACGAAAATGTGGCAGAGTGTGAATATGAATTTTTGCCTAAATCTGGAACCAGTTTTGTTTCACACTTAAGCCCCAACCCGAACTCGAACCGAACATCTCTGAAAAGAGTTACGACTCCGATTCATAATATATCACGAATAAATTTTATTTTTACTTTTTCCATATATCTTACTCCTATATCTTCAGCTTGTAATTTGAAAAGAAATGCTATTTCTTGACGGTCACAACAAAAATTTTAAGTATTTTGCTGTTCTGTTTGGGCTTGTCATTTGGGTTCTGTTACTGCTTACCATGCAAGCCAGCTATGTAAAGCTTCAACAGTAAGTATATATCGGAAACATTTTCGAATTTCAAAACAAAAGACAGAAACCTAAGTTTCAATCGAATGAATCGACTTGTCTTAACTCAATATCTTGTGTAAAAGTAAAAAATATTTCTTACACATGCTGCGTTTAACAATAAGCCATGGTTTTTGATTTGCAGCCAAAGTTGTAAAAGGTCAAATAATCTCGAAGCCGTTAACAACGCAGCGACGCAGAAGGAAATGACGTTGCAATCAAGAAACGTCACAACCTTGAACAAAACCTACGCTTCCAATAAATCGCTTTATAGCACAATTTCAAGTTCCGCAAAGTCGAACAAGTTTTTAAAAGAACCAATGTTTTATTCCAATAACGACAAAAGCAGCTGTTTACTTGGTACGTTAATATGAATAAATTACTCAAAGACAAGTATACTGCAATTAAAAAGCAGTTTCAACATTCTGAATTACACATATTTAAATCAAACGACGTTGAAACTGACCTTGGTATATTCTCGCAGGAAAAAACATATCTTGGAGTATGATTATTTTCATCAAGTCGGCTGCATCTTACGGGAGACGTCGCGAATGGATTCGTAAAACCTGGGGTTCTATAGGCCATCTCGATGGCGCCACTTTCCAAATTGTTTTTGTGATTGGTCAAGCAAAGGCAACGACTCAAGCTTTATTGGACGAGGAATATGACAGATACGGAGATATATTGCAAGTCGACGTTTCGGACGCATACCAGTGAGTGAAATTTGTGTTATTTTTCACTCACATATATTCTACCTGGCATCTTCTAAATCATGGATTTCTATTTGATAAACAATGCTTCAATGATTTCAGAGATGTCGGTTTCAAGACGTTATCGGGGATGCGGTGGACCTCAGACAAGCTTCCTCATCAATATTTCTACTCCAGCGGTGATGATGATATGATGATTGATCTCGTAAAATTAATGGAGGCCGTTGATAAAAACATTGCAAAAATTTCTGAGGAAAAGTGGCCAGAATTTCCAATCATTTGCACTTACGAAACAAGAGAATCATCCCATCCTATACGGGACAAACAACACAAAAATTTTATTTCTCTACAAGATTATAGTGAGCCAAACTGGCCCAAGTTTTGCCTCGGTGGATTCTACACAACCAGCGTTCGCGTCATCAGACAATTGTGGGAAGCGTCGTTGACTTCAAAGCGCATAAATACAGACGACGTTTTCATAACTGGAATACTTCGACAGAAAATTGGAATGCCCGATGAAATGGTGGTGCCAGGAATAAGTGAAACCTGCCAACACTTGGACGGTTTTTTTGAAAACAAATTCAAGACAATGTGGTCAGAAAGAAAGAAGAAATTTGAAAACAAGAGCATCTGTTTTAAACTTTAAGATTACATGGTCTACGAGTTCGTGTTATAACAGAGAGAATTTCTTTTGAGCTCTGTTGTTATATGGCTTCACTTATTCTTATATTTTATGTGTACGGTATAGGCCTTTACGGTTTTAGGCTAAAAATGATAATTCATACCACGTCACGGAGGTTATCTCCAATTCGTTGTACATGAGATCACAAATGAAAAAACATAGCCATAGTCATACCCACTTGCAATTGCGTTGTGTGTGCTACAATTTATTTGAAAGAATTAAGTTAATTGAAGTTGACCAACTTCTATCTCGACTTCTGCATGGCAGGTTACAGTCATACCGAAATTTGATCACTTTAAAGGCAACATACCTCGTTAAATGACTTTGTCAACTAAATATGTGGCAAAAGGACTGATTTTAATATTTTATGTATATAGTTTATTAACTGGTACATTCACCATTTAGACATTTAATGCATGATATGAATTGTTAGTTTTGCACTTTTTAAACACGTACATTTAAGAAGTCAGCTGCATTCCTGAATTGCTATTATGAACCGAGTTGTGTGTAATCTATTGCGTTTATGGTGTTTGCATTTTAGTCGCGTACTTTAGTGTTTTTTCTTCCGTTGTTTGGCGTTGCTTGCGTGTCATAAAATGGCTGCTGTTTGTTTAATTCGAGACATTCCTGTACCCAAAGCAAGAATCGAGTCTCGTTTGTTAGAGTTTAATCATTAATCAAGCGAACCATTCCACACGGTGGGCTTGAACTAACCGTTGGTTATTTTCAAGGTTGTGACAAGGGTCGTCCCATGCTAAAAACGCTGTTGTGACTAGGATCGGAATACGCTGTATGCGTGAAGCGTTTTAATTTATTCAAGACATCCGGTTAAATTGATTTTATTTACAACTTGATTTATAAGGTGAGCTAACGTCGACGAGGCAGTTCAAAACTTTATGATTGTCCGTTTAAAGCGGAGAAACTCGAAACTGAAGAAGTTGGCGTGACGTTATGAAAAACAGGAGTCAGTAAGCTGCTTGTCTGTAAAGTTAGCTGAATATTTTACGAACAAGCATCCAGGTTTGGGGATTAAATTTGATAAGCCTTCATTTGCTTTGTTGCAGTTGAAAATAAAAAACATGACTCAGGCCCCAACCACAAAAGGCCTCAGCTGGCACGCAGTGTTAGTTAAGTGAAAATGAGATGAAGTGCTGTGGCGCGTGAGGGTCCCAACTCCGAACAAATGACGAGGTTGCTTTCCAAGCAGACATAAATAAGCAAAACGCGCATACCAAGCGCACAGTAATAAACACAATGTCTAATTAAGAAATATTTAAAGCGGTTAGCCCAAAGGTTGGACAAAGTCACCGTGCGGTGGCGCTACAACCGTCACAGTACTGTAAAGATCTAAATAAATTAAAAGATTACTCCCTGCATTTAAAGAAAGGGAAAATATGTAAAGCCATTACAAGATGCAAGATGGCCGCCTTGCTGTTTTCATACCAACAGATGGATTTGAAATTTGAATTATAGGTTATGTGCAGACACGTTCAAAGAGTCAACTAAGTGACGGACGTTTGCCACTTTTTTTCGGTTATATTTTGATGCCATTCTTTGACTACCATCATTTCTTGATGCGCTATGCGAGAGGTTTAAATCGCTCTGCTGAGTGCATACACATTCGTGTAAGTGAATTTACGACGAAAATGTGGCATTGTGTGAATATGAATTTTTGCCCAAATCTGGAACCAATTTTGTTTCACACTTAAGCCCCAACCCGAACTCGAACGGGAAAAGCTCTGAAAAGAGTTACAACTCTGATTCCTAATATATCACGAATAAATTTTTTTTTGCTTTGTCCATATATCTTACTCCTATATCTTCAGCTTGTAATTTGAAAAGAAATGCTATTTCTTGACGGTCACAACAAAATTTTTAAGTATTTTGCTGTTCTGTTTGGGCTTGTCATTTGGGTTCTGTTACTGCTTACCATGCAAGCCAGCTATGTAAAGCTTCAACAGTAAGTATATGTCAGAAACATTTTCAACTTTGAAAACAAAAGACAGTAACCTAAGTTTCAATCGAATGAATCGACTTATCTTAACTCAATATCTTGTGTAAAAGTAAAAAATATTTCTTACACATGCTGCGTTTAACAATAAGCCATGGTTTTTGATTTGCAGCCAAAGTTGTAAAAGGTCAAATAATCTCGAAGCCGTTAACAACACAGCGACGCAGAAGGAAATGACGTTGCAATCAAGAAACGTCACAACCTCGAACAAAACCTACGCTTCCAATAAATCGCTTTATAGCACAATTTCAAGTTCCGCAAAGTCGAACAAGTTTTTAAAAGAACCAAATTTTTATTCCAATAACGACAAAAGCAGCTGTTTACTTGGTACGTTAATATGAATAAATCTTTTAAAGACAAGTATACTGCAATTAAAAAGCAGTTTCAACATTCTGAATTACACTTATTTAAATCAAACGACGTTGAAACTGACCTTGGTATATTTTCGCAGGAAAAAACATATCCTGGAGCATGATTATTTTCATCAAGTCGGCTGCATCTTACGGGATACGTCGCGAATGGATTCGTAAAACCTGGGGTTCTATTGGCTATCTCGATGGCGCCACTTTCCAAATTGTTTTTGTGATTGGTCAAGCACAGGAAAGTACTCGACGAGGAATATGACAGATACGGAGATATATTGCAAGTCGACGTTTCGGACGCGTACCTGTGAGTGAAAGATGTGTTATTTTTCACTTACAATTATTCTACCTGGCATCTTCTAAATCATGGATTTCTATTTGATAAACAATGCTTTAACGATTTCAGAAATGTTGGTTTGAAAACGTTATCGGGGATGCGGTGGACCTCAGACAAGCTTCCCCGTCAATATTTCTACTCCAGCGGTGACGATGATATGATGATTGATCTCGTAAAACTAAAGGAGGCCGTTGATAAGAACATTGCAAAAACTTCTGAGGAAAAGTGGCCAGAATTTCCAATCATTTGCACTTACCAAACAAGAGAGTCATCCCATCCTATACGGGATAAACGACACAAAAATTTTATTTCTGTACAAGATTATAGTGAGCCAAACTGGCCCAAGTTTTGCCTCGGTGGATTCTACACAACCAGCGTTCGCGTCATCAGACAATTGTGGGAAGCGTCGTTGACTTCAAAGCGCATAAATACAGACGACGTTTTCATAACTGGAATACTTCGACAGAAAATTGGAATGCCCGATGAAATGGTGGTGCCAGGAATAAGTGAAACCTGCCAACACTTGGGCGGGTTTATTGAAAACAGATTCAAGACAATGTGGTCAGAAAGAAAGAGGAAATTTGAAAACAAGAGCATCTGTTTTAAACCTTAAGATTACATGGTTTACGAGTCCGTGTTATAACAGAGAGAATTTCTTTTGAGCTCTGTTGTTATATGGCTCCACTTATTCTTATATTTTATGTGTACGGTTTAGGCCTTTAGGATAAAAAATATAAGTAATACCACGTCACGGAGGTTACCTCCAAATACTAAATTCGTTGTACAAGAGATCACAAAGGAAAAAACATAGCCATAGCCATACCCACTTGCACTTGCGTTGTGTGTGCTACAATTTATTTGAAAGAATTAAGTTAATTGAAGTTGACCAACTTCTATCTCGACTTCTGCATGGCAAGTTACAGTCATACCGAAATTTGATCACTTTAAATGCAACATACCTCGTTAAATGACTTTGTCAACTATATATGAAACAAAACGACTGATTTTAATACTTTTATGTATATAGGCCTACTTTATTAATTGGTACATTTGTAACCAAACTTTCTTTACCAGGAACCTTCCCGCTTTGCAGCTAGTCAATTAGCTCTGTCTTCTTTATTCACATTTAATGGCATATCTCTTATGTAAAAACATCCGTCTTTCTGCTATATCACCCAAACGTTACTGAAACTACCCTCGCACGGCACTTCCCAGCCGCACGCAATACCACACCAAAACAAATTCCACGTAATGAGAGAGAATCAACGTGGGACGCTAAATACTAATTAAGCCATCGGGGTAGCGAGAAGAGACGTCACCAGTGATCGAATAAAAACACGTGTACACTTAAACATGTAAAATATGGCAGAACGTGAGCATGCATAAAAATGACTAATGTGAACAACACTGAAATAAAACAAATATAGGCTACATGACCAGACAAACATAAAAATGACACAACAAAAAGGACACGTCCGACTAAATCAATCAATAAAAAGGGGTTCAGAAAAACAGTGTACATTGTGATTGCTATAAAACGGGTGCCTAAAATAAATCTCGTGACACATTCACCATTTAGACATTTAATGCATGATATGAATTGTTAGTTTCAAACTTTTAAACATGACAACACTACACTATGCCGAGTTGTGTGTAATCTATCGCGTATATAGCGTTTGTGATTTAGTTGCGTATTTCAGTGTGTTGTTTCATCCTTTGTTATCCGTTATTAACCCTTCATCCATTTTTCCGTCCATTGTTTATTCATTTTCATAATTTATTCGTTGTCATCCTGTATTTCGAGCCATCCCTGTACTCAAAGCAAGAATCGTTTCTTGCTTCTATAAATTTAATCATTAATCAAGCGAGTCATTTCACACTGCGCTCTTGAACTAACCGTTGGTTATTTTAACGTTGTGGCTTGGATCGGCCTACACTGTATGCGTGAAGCGTTTTAATTTATTCAAATTGTCCGGTTAAATTGTTTTTATTTACAACTTGACTTGTAAGGTGAGCTAATGTCGAGGAGGCAGTTTACAACTTCATGATTGTCCGTTTAAAGCGGGGAAACTCGATACAGAAGGATTTGTCTTGACGTTATGAAAAACAGGAGTCAGTAAGCTGCTTGTCTGCAAAGTTAGCTGAAACTTTTACGAACAAGCATCCAGGTTTGGGGAGTAATTTTTGATAAGTTTTCATCTGCTTTGTTACAGTTGAAAATAAAAACATGATTCAGGGTACATAGCCCAAAGGTTGGACAAATTCGCCGTGCGGTGGCGCTACAACCGCCATAGTACTGCATAGCACTATAGCCAGGGTTGCCATACCGTCCTTATTTCTAATATTTTCCTTTTTTTGAAGGTCTGTGTCTTAGAAAATATTTTGTTTTTTCTTCTAAGATTTGTCCTTATTTTCACTTACGTTCTTATTTTCGTCTTATTTTTAAGGCGGAGGTTCGTATTTTGGCATTTTGACACCTTCAGTATAACATATTGTACCAAAGAGATACAAAAATTAAGAAAATGCAAACAGTATCTGGTTTTTTCATTTTTGGAACATTGATTGCCTTCTTCTGTTGTGCACTGTTTAAGGTAGTATTTTTTTTTTGGTTCCTGTTCGACCTTATTTTTGAGTCCGGACCGATGGCAACCCTGACTATAGCTTATGGGTGTGGGTGTAAAGAAACTAAGACTAAACTCTGAATTCCTCTGCATAAAAGGAAAAGATGTAAAGCCATTGCAATATAAGTGAATAAAATATTTCAGATCTCACCCTCATGAAGCCGAAACAATCAAATTTAGTCTAGGCTAATGATGATAAAAATGTATATTTTAGGACTTATATACGCTGGAGAGCGCTTTCACCGGTTAAGATCAACTTGCTGTTTCCGTATCAGCAGACGAATGTTTAACAATTTCAATGATAGGTTATTTGAAGAAGCTCTTAAAGATTCAACTTGGTGATGGGCGTTTGCCCCTTTTCTTTCGGTTATATTTTGATGCCATTCTTTGACTATCATCATTTCTTGATGCGCTATGCGAGAGGTTTAAAGCGCTCTGCTGAGTGCATACACATTCGTGTAAGTGAATTTATGACGAAAATGTGGCAGCGTGTGAATATGAATTTTTGCCTAAATCTGGAACCAGTTTTGTTTCAAACTTAAGCCCCAACCCGAACTCGAACCGAAAAGCTCTGAAAAGAGTTACAACTCTGATTCCTAATATATCATGAATAATTTTATTTTTACTTTATTCATATATCTTACTCCTATATCTTCAGCTTGTAATTTGAATAGAAATGCTATTTCTTGACGGTCACAACAAACATTTTAAGTATTTTGCAGTTCTGTTGGGGCTTGTGCCTTGGGCTCTGTTACTGTTTACCATGCAAGCCAGCTATGTAAAGCTGCAACAGTAAGTATATATCGGAAGCATTTTTGACTTTCAAAAAAAAAGACATTAACCTAAGTTTCAATCGAATGAATCGACTTCTCTTAACTCAATATCTTGTGTAAAAGTGTAAATTATTTCTTACACATGCGTCGTTTAACAATAAGCCATGGCTTTTGATTTGCAGCCAAAGTTGTAAAAGGTCAAATAATCCCGAAGCCATTAACACCGCAGCGACACAGAAGGAAATGACGTTGCAATCAAGAAACGTCACAGCCTCGAACAAAACCTACGCTTCCGATAAATCGCTTTATAGCACAATTTCTAGTTTTGCAAAATCGACCAATTTTTTAACAGAACCAAATTTTTATTCCAATAACGACAAAAGCAGCTGTTTACTTGGTACGTTAATATGAATAAATCTTTCAAAGACAAGTATACTGCAATTAAAAAGCAGTTTCAACATTCTGAATTACACTTATTTTAGTCAAACGACGTTGAAACTGACCTTAGTAAATTTTCGCAGAAAGAAACATATCTTGGAGCATGATTATTTTCATCAAGTCGGCTGCATCCTACGAGAGACGACGCGAATGGATTCGTAAAGCCTGGGGTTCTATTGGCTATCTCGATGGCGCCACTTTCCAAACTGTTTTTGTGATTGGTCAAGCACAGGAAAGTACTCAAGCTCTATTGGACGAGGAACATAACATATATGGAGACATATTACAAGTCGACGCTTCGAACGCATACCAGTGAGTGAAATATGTGCTTAGATAAATGGTGTACTAGTCACCTACACCCATAAGTTGTTAATCGTGACTGAACTCATACTAAAAAATGGGTTTTGGGGAAAAGGGAAACCAGTTTTTTCAGTTCAGTGTTCCTTTTAAATTCATCTCCTCCATTAGACGTATTTGTCAAAATCCATTTTCACGATTACAGAGATGTCGGTTTCAAGACGTTATCGGGGATGCAGTGGACCTCAGACAAGCTTTCCCTCAAATATTTTTATGATTCTCAAATATGATGATGATATGATGATTGATCTCGTAAAACTAAAAGAGGCCGTTGATCAAAACATTGCAAAAGTTTCTGAGAAAAAGTGGCCAGAATTTCCAATCATTTGCACATACGAAACAAGCTGGGTTATAAGCAAGCCTATTCGATGAAAGCTATCAAAAAATTATATCTCAGAAAAAATTTACCGTTGGCCATTTTGGCCCAAGTATTGCCTCGATGGATTCTACACAACCAGCGTTCGCGTCATCACACAATTGTGGGAAGCGTCGTTGACTTCAAAGCGCATAAATACAGACGACGTTTTCATAACTGGAATACTTCGACAGAAAAATCGGAATGCCCGATGAAAAGGTGGTGCCAGGAATAAATGAAACCTGCCAACACTTGGGCGGATTAGACATAAATAAATTCAAGAGCATGTGGTCAGAAAGAAAGAAGAAATTTGAAAACAAGAGGATTTTTTTTAAACTTTAAAATTACATGGTTTACTAGTCCGTGTGGTAACAGAGAGAATTTCTTTTGAACTCTGTTGTTATATGGCTTCACTTATTCTTATGTTTTATGTGTACGGTTTGGGGCTTTAGGCTAAAATGGATAAGTCATACCACGTCACGGATTTTATCTCCAATTCGTTGTACATGAGATCACAAATGAAAAAACATAGTTATAGCCATAGCCACTTGCAATTGCGTTGTGTGTGCTACAATTTTTTTGCAAGAATTAAATTAATCAAAGTTGACCAACTCCTCACTCGATTTCTGCATGGTAGGTTACAGTCATACCGAAATTTGATCACCAGGTTTGCTTCACTAAATGACTTTGTCAACTAAGTATTTTACAAAATGTCTGATTTTAATACTTTTATGTACATACTTTATTAATAGCTACATTCACCATTTAAACATTTATTGCCTGATAAGAATTGTTAGTTTTAAGTTTTAAACATGAAGACATAACATTGAAAGCCGAATTGTGTGTAATCTATCGCGTATATAGCGTTTGTGATTTAGTCGCGTATTTTAGTGTGTTGTTTCATCCTTTGTTATCCGTTGTTAACCCTTCATCCAGTTTTCCGTCCATTGTTTATTCATTTTCATAATTTATTCGTTGTCATCCTGTATTTCGAGCCATCCCTGTACTAAAAGAAAGAATCGTTTATTGCTTCTATAAATTTAATCACTAATCAAGCGAACCATTTCACAATGCTCGCTTAAAGTAACCGTTTGTGATTTTCAAGGTTGTGATTAGAATCGTCTTATGCTGTAGACTGGGTTGTGAAGAGGTTGCAGTCCGTCTGTTTTAACTAATTCAAGACGTCCGATTAAATTGATTTTATTTATAACTTGACTTGTAAGATGGGTTAATGTCGAGGAGGCAGTTTACAACTTCATGATTGTCCGTTTAAAGCGGGGAAATTCGAAACTGAAGAAATTGGCGTGACGTTATGAAAAACAGGAGTCAGTAAGCTGCTTGTCTGCAAAGTTAGCTGAAGATTTTACGAACAAGCATCCAGGTTTGGGGAGTAATTTTTGATAAGTTTTCATCTGCTTTGTTACAGTTGAAAATAAAAACATGATTCAGGGTACATAGCCCAAAGGTTGGACAAATTCGCCGTGTGGTGGCGCTACAACCGCCATAGTACTGCATAGCACTATAGCCAGGGTTGCCATACCGTCCTTATTTCTAATATTTTCCTTTTTTTGAAGGTCCGTGTATTAGAAAAAATTTTGTTTTTTCTTCTAAGATTTGTCCTTATTTTCACTTACGTTCTTATTTTCGTCTTATTTTTAAGGCGGAGGTTCGTATTTTGGCATTTTGACACCTTCAGTATAACATATTGTACCAAAGAGATACAAAAATTAAGAAAATGCAAACAGTATCTGGTTTTTTCATTTTTGGAACATTGATTGCCTTCTTCTGTTGTGCACTGTTTAAGGTATTTTTTTTTGGTTCCTGTTCGACCTTATTTTTGAGTCCGGACCGATGGCAACCCTGACTATAGCTTATGGGTGTGGGTGTAAAGAAACTAAGACTAAACTCTGAATTCCTCTGCATAAAAGGAAAAGATGTAAAGCCATTGCAATATAAGTGAATAAAATATTTCAGATCTCACCCTCATGAAGCCGAAGCAATCAAATTTAGTCTAGGCTAATGATGATAAAAATGTATATTTTAGGACTTATATACGCTGGAGAGCGCTTTCACCGGTTAAGGTCAACTTGCTGTTTCCGTATCAGCAGACGAATGTTTAACAATTTCAATGATAGGTTATTTGAAGAAGCTCTTAAAGATTCAACTTGGTGATGGGCGTTTGCCCCTTTTCTTTCGGTTATATTTTGATGCCATTCTTTGACTATCATCATTTCTTGATGCGCTATGCGAGAGGTTTAAAGCGCTCTGCTGAGTGCATACACATTCGTGTAAGTGAATTTATGACGAAAATGTGGCAGGGTGTGATTATGAATTTTTGCCTAAATCTGGAACCAGTTTTGTTTCACACTTAAGCCCCAACCCGAACTCGAACCGAAAAGCTCTGAAAAGAGTTACAACTCTGATTCATAATATATCATGAATAATTTTAATTTTACTTTATTCATATATCTTACTCCTATATCTTCAGCTTGTAATTTGAATAGAAATGCTATTTCTTGACGGTCACAACAAAAATTTTAAGTATTTTGCAGTTCTGTTGGGGCTTGTGCCTTGGGCTCTGTTACTGTTTACCATGCAAGCCAGCTATGTAAAGCTGCAACAGTAAGTATATATCGGAAGCATTTTTGACTTTCAAAACAAAAGACATTAACCTAAGTTTCAATCGAATGAATCGACTTCTCTTAACTCAATATCTTGTGTAAAAGTGTAAATTATTTCTTACACATGCGTCGTTTAACAATAAGCCATGGCTTTTGATTTGCAGCCAAAGTTGTAAAAGGTCAAATAATCCCGAAGCCATTAACACCGCAGCGACACAGAAGGAAATGACGTTGCAATCAAGAAACGTCACAGCCTCGAACAAAACCAACGCTTCCGATAAATCGCTTTATAGCACAATTTCTAGTTTTGCAAAATCGACCAATTTTTTAACAGAACCAAATTTTTATTCCAAGAACGACAAAAGCAGCTGTTTACTTGGTACGTTAATATGAATAAATCTTTCAAAGACAAGTATACTGCAATTAAAAAGCAGTTTCAACATTCTGAATTACACTTATTTTAGTCAAACGACGTTGAAACTGACCTTAGTAAATTTTCGCAGAAAGAAACATATCTTGGAGCATGATTATTTTCATCAAGTCGGCTGCATCCTACGAGAGACGACGCGAATGGATTCGTAAAGCCTGGGGTTCTATAGGCCATCTCGATGGCGCCACTTTCCAAACTGTTTTTGTGATTGGTCAAGCACAGGAAAGTACTCAAGCTCTATTGGACGAGGAACATAACATATATGGAGACATATTACAAGTCGACGCTTCGGACGCATACCCGTGAGTGAAATATGTGCTTAGATAAATGGTGTACTAGTCACCTACACCCATAAGTTGTTAATCGTGACTGAACTCATACTAAAAAATGGGTTTTGGGGAAAAGGGAAACCAGTTTTTTCAGTTCAGTGTTCCTTTTAAATTCATCTCCTCCATTAGACGTATTTGTCAAAATCCATTTTCACGATTACAGAGATGTCGGTTTCAAGACGTTATCGGGGATGCAGTGGACCTCAGACAAGCTTTCCCTCAAATATTTTTATGATTCTCAAATATGATGATGATATGATGATTGATCTCGTAAAATTAAAAGAGGCCGTTGATCAAAACATAGCAAAAGTTTCTGAGAAAAAGTGGCCAGAATTTCCAATCATTTGCACATACGAAACAAGCTGGGTTATAAGCAAGCCTATTCGATGGAAGCTATCAAAAAATTATATCTCAGAAAAAGATTACCGTTGGCCATTTTGGCCCAAGTTTTGCAAAGGTGGATTCTACACAACCAGCGTTCGCGTCATCACACAATTGTGGGAAGCGTCGTTGACTTCAAAGCGCATAAATACAGACGACGTTTTCATAACTGGAATACTTCGACAGAAAATTGGAATGCCCGATGAAATGGTGGTGCCAGGAATAAGTGAAACCTGCCAACACTTGGGCGGGTTTATTGAAAACAGATTCAAGACAATGTGGTCAGAAAGAAAGAAGAAATTTGAAAACAAGAGCATCTGTTTTAAACTTTAAGATTACATGGTCTACGAGTTCGTGTTATAACAGAGAGAACTTCTTTTGAGCTCTGTTGTTATATGGCTTCACTTATTCTTATATTTTATATGTACGGTTTAGGGCTTTAGGCTAAAAAATCTAAGTCATACCACGTCACGAATGTTATCTCCAATTCGTTGTACAAGAGATCACAAATGAAAAACCACAGCCTAATTGTAAACACTAGTTTTCGGGAATTCTTTTATTGTTGTTTCAAGTTACGGTGGTTTGCTTCTTTAACTATCGGTTTGATAAGCTGCGTCGAGCTGATACTTGCATGGAATGACCGTTTCTCTGTGCTCAGGATTACGTAGCATGATTTTGTTAGTATGATCTATGAACACTTCTGCTAGTACTTCTTCAAACATTTTATTAGGGAACTGATAGCAGCTGTGTATGAAGTGATTACATTGCTTAGCAGACTAAAAATTCACCAGTTTGTATTCAATAATATTAGAACAACTTTTGAAAGGGACTGTGTTTACAGTGCGTTCTTTGACAAATGCTACATCACGAAAATGGAAAAAGAAGGTGCACCACATAGAAAAAATGCCATGTCAAACAAGATATTTACAAGCGTAACTTTATAACTGCATCACAAGTTGACTAAGAAAGAATTGCGTGAATCTAAATTCAAGATCATAGAAGTAACTAAAACCAAATAAATGACTAGTGGCAGTATAAAAGATGTCTATCGAAGAGATATCATAAAATTAAGATGCAATGAAAATTATTTTGGAAATGTTAACAGACTCAAACTTAAGAGCTCGAGTCAAAAAACAAAAATTAAAAACTGGACATTTAATACCAGTTAGTGAGAAAAAAATCACCATCACTTGTCTAGTTGCAGAAGCATCCAACAATTCTTCACAGAGTCGTAAACTTCTACATCAGAGTGATCTTTTGAATTAACTACATAAATGTTTCCGTTAGAAACACAAGCGGTATGATTAGATCTTGGCTTATGCATGGAGGCAACATAGATCCACACTTTAGCTGATGGGTCATACTTCTCCACCGATGCTGTGGTAGAGTCGCCCCTGGTTTTCCCACCAATTGCATAAATGTGATTGTTAAGAACTACTGCAGCAAAATCTGTTCGAGTTTTCTTCATGGGCGCAATTCTACTCCAGATTTCCCCATCATAGCATTCCACACAACGCAGAACCCGTGACTGGTTGGGGGTACCACCCATGGCGTAGAGGCATCCATTGAAGGAGACCAATGTTAAACCTTCTCGTTTCTGCAACATGCTTGGTGTCCAAACCCACATTTTGTCATCAATGTCATAAGCTTCGACGCTGGACAACCAGCGTGAGTTGTGCTCAAGCCCTCCCGCTACATAAATGCAACCCTCCAAGATTGTGCACCCAAATTTTCGCCTACCAACGCTTAAGTCTCGCAAACGAATCCATTTAGTTACAGACGCTGTTTGGATGCAATTGCACCCAAATTCTGTCGAAGATCTGCTGATTTGTGGACGAGTTCCTCCTATTGCAAACAGTTTGTCACCCTGCACAATCACAACAGAGTTTTCCTTCCCGGGATAATAGACGGGATGGTAATCAGTATCAGACGAAATAATCTGCGACAATGATTTTTCTGTAGCATCAAAGACTGTATATTCTGATTGGTGTCCAAACTCATCTCGCTTGAGCGTGATAGCGATATGATTGCTGCTACAATCTTCAGTGAAACGACTCCGTTTTATTTCACTGATTTTTGCCAAGATCTCTGGATAGTCCTCTTTCACAAGCTTGTTACTCCTCTCAGCTTCATTCAAGTATTTTGTCTTAAGTTGCTGCAGCTTAATTCGATCAAACAACTTAGGAAAATATTCCTTACGTTCATTTTTCCTGTGTTCAGTCCAGGAGGTAATACATTTAAGCAGATCCATGCCATTGTTATCGGCCTTCAAGTCCAAAAATGATTCAAAGTCATGAAATTCTAACTCGTTGATCTTATTGCTGGAACACAAATTGATGCTGAAATCGACTCTTCGCGCAATGCTCTGAGACATTGCATTGTATTTGTTCAACAATATCCAGTCTGCCAGGAGTGTGTCTTCATTGCTGTTGGCAACAATAAAATCAGTGCATTCTGTTTTGATGAGTGGAATTTGTAGAAAATCTGCAGCTGCCAGCACATCACCAACATTGTCACAGGTTAATAAGTCGTCATCAGAGTAAAGCCCATCAACAATAATCTTCATGATATCAACAGGTATTCCGATAATGTTTGTTGAATTTTTACAATTGTCATGCAAATCTGATGAGAGAAGGGTTTTGAAATATTGAGAATGTGGCACCAACACACATTTATGCACCCTAAATTCCTCACTCGTAACAATAATAGTAAAATCGCACAAAGTTTCAGATGTTTTTCTGTCTTCGTTAAGGTACTGCCAAACATCAGTTGCCTTTTCCTTCTTTAAGCGATTGTAAAAATTCTCTTCATAAGCAGGGTAACTATAGTCGAACAAATCCGTCTCTTCATCAGAATAGCATGATCAGAATAGCATAATCAGCATGAATATTTTCATTAATTCGGCTGCATCCTACGGGAGACGTTGCGAATGGATTCGTAAAACCTGGGGTTCTATTGGCTATCTCGATGGCGCCACATTTTAAACTGTTTTTGTGATTGGTCAAGCAAAGGCAACTACTCAAGCTCTATTGGACGAGAAATATAGCAGATACGGAGACATAGGGCATGTCGACGCTTCAGACGCATACCTGTGAGTGAAAGATGTGTTATTTTTTATTCACATATTCCACGTGGTATACTGTACTTCTAAATCATGGATTTCTACTTAATAAACAATGCATTAACGACTTCAGAGATGACGGTTTGCGGACGTTATCAGAGATGCAGTGGACCTCAGACAAGCTTCCCCGTCAATATTTCTACTCCAGCGGTGATGATGATATGATGATTGATCTCGTTAAAGTAAAGGAGGCCGTTGATCAAAACATTGCAAAAATTTCTGATGAAAAGTGGCCAGAATTTCCAATCATTTGCACTTTCGAAACATCCTTGGTTGAAAGCAAGCCTATTCGATGGAAGCTATCAAAAAATTATATCTCAGAAAAAGATTACCGTTGGCCATTTTGGCCCAAGTTTTGCCTCGGTGGATTCTACACAACCAGCGTTCGCGTCATCACACAATTGTGGGAAGCGTCGTTGACTTCAAAGCGCATAAATACAGACGACGTTTTTATAACTGGAATACTTCGACAGAAAATTGGAATGCCCGATGAAATGGTGGTGCCAGGAATAAGTGAAACCTGCCAACACTTGGGCGGGTTTTTTGAAAACAAATTCAAGACAATGTGGTCAGAAAGAAAGAAGAAATTTGAAAACAAGAGCATCTGTTTTAAACTTTAAGATTACATGGTCTACGAGTTCGTGTTATAACAAAGAGAATTTCTTTTGAGCTCTGTTGTTATATAGCTTCACTTATTCATATATTTTATGTGTACGGTTTAGGGCAGAAGTGTCCAACCTTTTTGGCCAAAGGGCCACATGCGATTTACGAATGATTGCGCGGGCCACTTGAATGTTTACTGCTAATAATTTCTAATTAAAACCCTCACACCAAAATTCTAATCTTAGAAATATGAATTATCCTCTTTTGCAATTATAAGAACAATAAACATACCAAGATATAGTAAATTCAACAAAGTTGTTACTGCACGTCGACATTTCACTGTAAAGTTTGGCACTGTTTTTCTCAAACAAGTTTGGCAATATTCGGTGAGATGGAGGATGTAGCAATGCGAAGCGAGTTTTTCACATGGCTGTCAGAAATTAGTAAAGAAATAATAAATGCCAATTTCTCGGAATGTAAGTTCGCCATAAATTACGTAGGCCAAGTAGTTGGTAATAGCCTATAAGTCATATCGAAAAATACCGCGCGGGCCAAGGGTTGGACACCTCTTGGTTTAGGGTTTAAGGCTAAAAAGGATAAGTCATACACGTCACGGAGGTTATTTCCAATTCGTTGTACAAGAAATCACAAATGAAAGAACATAACCATAGCCATATGCACTTGCACTTGCGTTGTGTGTGCTACAATTTATTTGAAAGAATTAAATTAATCAAGGTTGACCAACTTTAATCTCGACTTCTGCATGGCAGGTTACAGTCATACCGAAAATTGATCACCAGGTTTGCCTCGCTAAATGACTTTGTCAACTAAATACCGGTATGTGACAAAATGTCTGATTTTAATACTTTTATGTGTATATTTTAATAATTGGTACATTCACCATTTAGACATTTACTGCACAGTATGAATTGTTAGTTTTTAAGTTTTAAACTTGAATACATAACACTACACTATGCCGAGTTGTGTGCAATCTATCGCATATATAGTGTTTGTGATTTAGTCGCGTATTTCAGTGTGTTGTTTCATCCTTTGTTATCCGTTGTTAACCCTTCATCCAGTTTTCCGTCAATTGTTTATTCATTTTCATAATTTATTCGTTGTCATCCTGTATTTCGAGCCATCCCTGTACTCAATTAAGCAAGAATCGTTTCTTGCTTCTATAAATTTAATCATTAATCAAGCGAGCCATTTCAAACTGCGCGCTTGAACTAACCGTTGGTTATTTTCAAGGTTGTGACTAGGATCCTCCCATGCTGTATGCGCTATTGTGACTAGGATCGGAATACGCTGTATGCGTAAAGCGTTTTTATTTATTCAAGACGTCCGATTAAATTGTTTTTATTTATAACTTGACTTGTAAGATGGGTTAATGTCGAGGAGGCAGTTTACAACTTCATGATTGTCCGTTTGAAGCGGGGAAACGCGAAACTGAAGACGTTGGCATGACTTTATGAAAAACAGGAGTCAGAAAGTCGCTTGTCTGTAAAGTTAGCTGAAAATTTTACGAACAAGTATCCAAGTTTGGGGAGTAACTTTTGATAAGTTTGCATCTGCTTTGTTGCAGTGGAAAAGAAAACCATGACTCAGGCTCCAACCACAAAAGACCTACAGCTGGCACGCAGTGTTAGTTAAGTGAAAATGAGATGAAGCGCTGTGGCGCTTGAGGGTCCCAACTCCGAACAAATGACGAGGTTGCTTTCCAAGCAGACATAAATAAGCAAAAAGTGCATACCAAGCGCACAGTAATAAACACAATGTCTAATTAAGAAATACTTAACGCGGTTAGCCCAAAGGTTGGACAAAATCAACGCGCGGTGGCGCTAAAATCATCACAGTACTGTAAAGATCTAAATAAACTAAAAGATTATTCCCTGCATTTAAAGAAAAGGAAAAGATGTAAAACCATTGCAAGATAAGTGAATAAAATATTTCAGATCTCACCCTCATTAAGCCGAAACAACCAAATTTAGTCTAGGCTGCTGCTGATAAAAATGTATATTTTAGGACTTATATACACTGGAGAGCGTTTTCAACGGTTAAGGTCGCCTTGCTGTATCTGTATCAGCAGAAGAATGTTTAACATTTTCAATGATAGGTTATGTGAAGAAGCTCTTAAAGAGTAGGGCTACCATATATCCTCTTTTAGGAGGATTTGTTCTCATTTCTAAAGAAAAATGAATTGTCCTCTGAGGACACTGAAAAATGCCCAAATGTCCTCCTTTTTTGCATTTTGCGTTTTCTTGCTTAAATTTTCAACAGAATTATATGTTTATGTGACTTTTCGGCATGAGGCCTAAGTCAAGTCAAATGAATTTTCAGCGACAGCACGAGGTCTAATCATTTTTCTTATCATTGTTTTAATTTAGACAAACATAAAATCTAAATAAAGCTAAGCAACAATGCCAAAGAGGAACACTGTGTTTTCTGATGAACTGCGGCAGAAGTAGGCCTATCCTTGTTTCAGAAAAGGACGTAATGATTCTGAAGCCGAATACATTACTTGGGCATATGCGTATAATTATCCAAAAACATGTGATAAATTCTTTAAACGTAAAACTTTATTTGCATTGTACTTGCTGGCGAAATGGTCCTCTTTTTTGGCGATGAAAATATGGTAGGCCTATTAAAGAGTCAACTTAGTGATGGGCGTTTGCCCCTTTTCTTCGGTTATATTTTGATGCCATTCTCTGACTATCATCATTACTTGTTGCGTTATGCAAAGGTTTAAATCGCTCTGCTGAGTGCATACACATTCGTGTAAGTGAATTTACGACGAAAATGTGGCAGAGTGTGAATATGAATTTTTGCCTAAATCTGGAACCAGTTTTGTTTCACACTTAAGCCCGAACCCGAACCCGAACAGCTCTGAAAAGAGTTACAACTCCGATTCATAATATATCATAAATAATTTTATTTTTGCTTTATCCATATATCTTACTCCTATATCTTCAGTTTGTAATTTGAAAAGAAATGCTATTTCTTGTCGGTCGCAACAAAATTTTTAAATATTTTGCTGTTGTGTTGGGGCTTGTGACTTGGAATATCCTACTGCTTACAATGCAAGCCAGCTATGTAAAGCTTCAACAGTAAGTATATATCGGAAACTTTTTCGAATTTCAAAACAAAAGACAGAAACCTAAGTTTCAATCGAATGAATCGACTTGTCTTAACTCAATACCTTGTGTTAAAGTAAAAAATATTTCTTAGACATGCTGCGTTTAACAATAAGCCATGGCTTTTGATTTGCAGCCAAAGTTGTAAAAGGTCAAATAATCTCGAAACCGTTAACAACACAGCGACGCAGAAGGAAATGACGTTGCAATCAAGAAACGTCACAACCTTGAACAAAACCTACGCTTCCAATAAATCGCTTTATAGCACAATTTCTAGTTCCGCAAAGTCGAACAAGTTTTTAAAAGAACCAAATTTTTATTCCAATAACGACAAAAGCAGCTGTTTACTTGGTACGTTAATATGACTAACACTTTCAAAAAAAAGTTTACTGCAATTAAACAAGTTACAACATTCTGAATTACACTTATAAATCAAATGAGGTTGAAATTGTGAAACTGGCCTTGGTATATTTTCGCAGGAAAAAACATATCCTGGAGCATGATTATTTTCATCAAGTCGGCTGCATCTTACGGGAGACGTCGCGAATGGATTCGTAACACCTGGGGTTCTATTGGCTATCTCGATGGCGCCACTTTCCAAACTGTTTTTGTGATTGGTCAAGCGGATGCAAGGACTCAAGTTCTATTGGACGAGGAATATAACAGGTTTGGAGACATATTACAAGTCAACGCTTCGGACGCATACCAGTGAGTGAAATATGTGCTTAGATGTATGGCAGGGGCGGGCAACTTCTTCGGTCGGCGGGCCTGATATGAGAAAATGAAGTACTTGGCGGGCCGGATCCCGGAATCGAAACAGTAATCGTGTATTTAAACACCTATGCAAGGAATAAATCGTATTTAATGTAAACTTTAACCCTATTTTCCCTAGGTGTGGCTTCTCTTGCACACAGTCACAGCAAAACGTGGCGTACAGTTGCATTGTTTACTGTAGAAACTTGAAATTTGTTGACCTTTCCTAAAAAATGTTCAGCTATCTCTCCATGTCTGTTTTATCATGTAAGACCGGAAACTGTCTGCGGGGAGCTCAAAATCCCGTCGCGGGCCGGATACGTTCCCGCGGGCCGTATGTTGCCCGCCCCTGATGTATGGTATACTACTCACCTACACCCATAAGTAGTTAATCCGGAATGAACTCATATTAAAAAGTTGGGTTTTGGGGAAAACGGAAACCAGTTTTTTCAGTTCAGTGTTCCTTTTAATTTCATCTCCTCCATTAGACGTATTTGTCAAAATCCATTTTCACGATTACAGAGATGTCGGTTTCAAGACGTTATCGGGGATGCAGTGGACCTCAGATAAGCTTCCCCTCAAAGATTTCTACTCCAGTGGTGATGATGATATGATGATTGATCTCGTAAAATTAAAAGAGGCCGTTGATGAAAACATTGCAAAAATTTCTGAGGAAAAGTGGCCAGAATTCCCAATCATTTGCACTTACGAAACAAGCTGGGTTATAAGCAAGCCTATTCGCGGGAAGATATCAAAAAATTATATCTCAGAAAAAGATTACCGTTGGCCATTTTGGCCCAAGTATTGCCTCGGTGGATTCTACACAACCAGCGTTCGCGTCATTAGACAATTGTGGGAAGCGTCGTTGACTTCAAAGCGCATAAATACAGACGACGTTTTCATAACTGGAATACTTCGACAGAAAATTGGAATGCCCGATGAAATGGTGGTGCCAGGAATAAGTGAAACCTGCCAACATTTGGGCGGGTTTATTGAAAACAGATTCAAGACAATATGGTCAGAAAGAAAGAAGAAATTTGAAAACAAGAGCATTTTTTTTAAACCTCAAGATTACATGATCTACGAGTTCGTGTTATAACAGACACAATTTCTTTTGAGCTCTGTTGTTATATGGCTTCACTTATTCTTATATTTTATGTGTACGGTTTAGGGCAGAAGTGTCCAACCTTTTTGGCCAAAGGGCCACATGCGATTTACGAATGATTGCGCGGGCCACTTGAATGTTTACTGCTAATAATTTCTAATTAAAACCCTCACACCAAAATTCTAATCTTAGAAATATGAATTATCCTCTTTTGCAATTATAAGAACAATAAACATACCAAGATATAGTAAATTCAACAAAGTTGTTACTGCACGTCGACATTTCAATGTAAAGTTTGGCACTGTTTTTCTCAAACAAGTTTGGCAATATTCGGTGAGATGGAGGATGTAGCAATGCGAAGCGAGTTTTTCACATGGCTGTCAGAAATTAGTAAACAAACAATAAATGCCAATTTCTCGGAATGTAAGTTCGCCATAAATTACGTAGGCCAAGTAGTTGGTAATAGCCTATAAGTCATATCGAAAAATACCGCGCGGGCCACGGGTTGGACACCCCTTGGTTTAGGGTTTAAGGCTAAAAAGGATAAGTCATACACGTCACGGAGGTTATCTCCAATTCGTTGTACAAGAAATCACAAATGAAAAAACATAGCCATAGCCATACCCACTTGCACTTGCGTTGTGTGTGCTACAATTTATTTTAAAGAATTAAGTTATTCACAGTTGACCAACTTTAATCTCGACTTCTGCATGGCAGGTTACAGTCATACCGAAATTTGATCACCAGGTTTGCCTCGCTAAATGACTTTGTCAACTAAATACCGGTATGTGACAAAATGTCTGATTTTAATACTTTTATGTATATACTTTATTAATTGGTACATTCACCATTTAGACATTTACTGCACGGTATGAGTTGTTAGTTTTTAAGTTTTAAACTTGACAACATAACACTACACTATGCCGAGTTGTGTGCAATCTATCGCGTATATAGCGTTTGTGATTTAGTCGCGTATTTCAGTGTGTTGTTTCATCCTTTGTTATCCGTTGTTAACCCTTCATCCAGTTTTCCGTCCATTGTTTATTCATTTTCATAATTTATTCGTTGTCATCCTGTATTTTGAGCCATCCCTGTACTCAAAGCAAGAATCGTTTCTTGCTTCTATAAATTTAATCATTAATCAAGCGGACCATTTCAAACTGCTCGCTTGAACTAACCGTTGGTTATTTTCAAGGTTGTGACTAGGATCCTCCCATGCTGTATGTGCTATTGTGACTAGGATCGGAATACGCTGTATGCGTAAAGCGTTTTAATTTATTCAAGACGTCCGATTAAATTGATTTTATTTATAACTTGACTTGTAAGATGGGTTAATGTCGAGGAGGCAGTTTACAACTTCATGATTGTCCGTTTAAAGCGGGGAAACGCGAAACTGAAGACGTTGGCGTGTCGTTATGAAAAACAGGAGTCAGAAAGTCGCTTGTCTGTAAAGTTAGCTGAATATATTACGAACAAGCATCCAGGTTTGGGGAGTAACTTTTGATAAGTTTTCATCTGCTTTGTTGCAGTGGAAAAGAAAACCATGACTCATGCTCCAACCACAAAAGACCTACACAGCTGGCACGCAGTGTTAGTTAAGTGAAAATGAGATGAAGTGCTGTGGCGCTTGAGGGTCCCAACTTCGAACAAATGACGAGGTTGCTTTCCAAGCAGACATAAATAAGCAAAAATTGCATACCAAGCGCACAGTAATAAACACAATGTCTAATTAAGAAATACTTAACGCGGTTAGCCCAAAGGTTGGACAAAATCAACGTGCGGTGGCGCTAAAATCATCACAGTACTGTAAAGATCTAAATAAACTAAAAGATTATTCCCTGCATTTAAAGAAAAGGAAAAGATGTAAAACCATTGCAAGATAAGTGAAAAAAATATTTCAGATCTCACCCTCATTAAGCCGAAACGACCAAATTTAGTCTTGGCTGCTGCTGATAAAAATGTATATTTTAGGACTTATATACACTGAAGAGCGCTTTCAACGGTTAATGTCGCCTTGCTGTATCCGTATCAGCAGACGAATGTTTAACATTTTCAATGATAGGTTATGTGAAGAAGCTCTTAAAGAGTAGGGCTACCATATATCCTCTTTTAGGAGGATTTGTTCTCTTTTCTAAAGAAAAATGAATTGTCCTCCGAGGACACTGAAAAATGCCCAAATGTCCTCCTTTTTTGCATTTTGCGTTTTCTTGCTTAAATTTTCAACAGAATTATATATTTATGTGACTTTTCGGCATGAGGCCTAAGTCAAGTCAAATGACTTTTCAGCGACAGCACGAGGTCTAATCATTTTTCTTATAATTGTTTTAATTTAGACAAACATAAAATCTAAATAAAGCTAAGCAATAATGCCAAAGAGGAACACTGTGTTTTCTGATGAACTGCGGCAGAAGTAGGCCTATCCTTGTTTCAGAAAAGGACGAAATGATTCTGAAGCCGAATACATTACTTGGGCATATGCGTATAATTATCCAAAAACATGTGATAAATTCTTTAAACGTAAAACTTTATTTGCATTGTACTTGCTGGCGAAATGGTCCTCTTTTTTGGCGATGAAAATATGGTAGGCCTATTAAAGAGTCAACTTAGTGATGGGCGTTTGCCCCTTTTCTTCGGTTATATTTTGATGCCATTCTCTGACTATCATCATTACTTGTTGCGTTATGCAAAGGTTTAAATCGCTCTGCTGAGTGCATACACATTCGTGTAAGTGAATTTACGACGAAAATGTGGCAGAGTGTGAATATGAATTTTTGCCTAAATCTGGAACCAGTTTTGTTTCACACTTAAGCCCCAACCCGAACTCGAACCGAACATCTCTGAAAAGAGTTACGACTCCGATTCATAATATATCACGAATAAATTTTATTTTTACTTTTTCCATATATCTTACTCCTATATCTTCAGCTTGTAATTTGAAAAGAAATGCTATTTCTTGACGGTCACAACAAAAATTTTAAGTATTTTGCTGTTCTGTTTGGGCTTGTCATTTGGGTTCTGTTACTGCTTACCATGCAAGCCAGCTATGTAAAGCTTCAACAGTAAGTATATATCGGAAACATTTTCGAATTTCAAAACAAAAGACAGAAACCTAAGTTTCAATCGAATGAATCGACTTGTCTTAACTCAATATCTTGTGTAAAAGTAAAAAATATTTCTTACACATGCTGCGTTTAACAATAAGCCATGGTTTTTGATTTGCAGCCAAAGTTGTAAAAGGTCAAATAATCTCGAAGCCGTTAACAACGCAGCGACGCAGAAGGAAATGACGTTGCAATCAAGAAACGTCACAACCTTGAACAAAACCTACGCTTCCAATAAATCGCTTTATAGCACAATTTCAAGTTCCGCAAAGTCGAACAAGTTTTTAAAAGAACCAATGTTTTATTCCAATAACGACAAAAGCAGCTGTTTACTTGGTACGTTAATATGAATAAATTACTCAAAGACAAGTATACTGCAATTAAAAAGCAGTTTCAACATTCTGAATTACACATATTTAAATCAAACGACGTTGAAACTGACCTTGGTATATTCTCGCAGGAAAAAACATATCTTGGAGTATGATTATTTTCATCAAGTCGGCTGCATCTTACGGGAGACGTCGCGAATGGATTCGTAAAACCTGGGGTTCTATAGGCCATCTCGATGGCGCCACTTTCCAAATTGTTTTTGTGATTGGTCAAGCAAAGGCAACGACTCAAGCTTTATTGGACGAGGAATATGACAGATACGGAGATATATTGCAAGTCGACGTTTCGGACGCATACCAGTGAGTGAAATTTGTGTTATTTTTCACTCACATATATTCTACCTGGCATCTTCTAAATCATGGATTTCTATTTGATAAACAATGCTTCAATGATTTCAGAGATGTCGGTTTCAAGACGTTATCGGGGATGCGGTGGACCTCAGACAAGCTTCCTCATCAATATTTCTACTCCAGCGGTGATGATGATATGATGATTGATCTCGTAAAATTAATGGAGGCCGTTGATAAAAACATTGCAAAAATTTCTGAGGAAAAGTGGCCAGAATTTCCAATCATTTGCACTTACGAAACAAGAGAATCATCCCATCCTATACGGGACAAACAACACAAAAATTTTATTTCTCTACAAGATTATAGTGAGCCAAACTGGCCCAAGTTTTGCCTCGGTGGATTCTACACAACCAGCGTTCGCGTCATCAGACAATTGTGGGAAGCGTCGTTGACTTCAAAGCGCATAAATACAGACGACGTTTTCATAACTGGAATACTTCGACAGAAAATTGGAATGCCCGATGAAATGGTGGTGCCAGGAATAAGTGAAACCTGCCAACACTTGGACGGTTTTTTTGAAAACAAATTCAAGACAATGTGGTCAGAAAGAAAGAAGAAATTTGAAAACAAGAGCATCTGTTTTAAACTTTAAGATTACATGGTTTACGAGTTCGTGTTATAACAGAGAGAATTTCTTTTGAGCTCTGTTGTTATATGGCTTCACTTATTCTTATATTTTATGTGTACGGTATAGGCCTTTACGGTTTTAGGCTAAAAATGATAATTCATACCACGTCACGGAGGTTATCTCCAATTCGTTGTACATGAGATCACAAATGAAAAAACATAGCCATAGTCATACCCACTTGCAATTGCGTTGTGTGTGCTACAATTTATTTGAAAGAATTAAGTTAATTGAAGTTGACCAACTTCTATCTCGACTTCTGCATGGCAGGTTACAGTCATACCGAAATTTGATCACTTTAAAGGCAACATACCTCGTTAAATGACTTTGTCAACTAAATATGTGGCAAAAGGACTGATTTTAATATTTTATGTATATAGTTTATTAACTGGTACATTCACCATTTAGACATTTAATGCATGATATGAATTGTTAGTTTTGCACTTTTTAAACACGTACATTTAAGAAGTCAGCTGCATTCCTGAATTGCTATTATGAACCGAGTTGTGTGTAATCTATTGCGTTTATGGTGTTTGCATTTTAGTCGCGTACTTTAGTGTTTTTTCTTCCGTTGTTTGGCGTTGCTTGCGTGTCATAAAATGGCTGCTGTTTGTTTAATTCGAGACATTCCTGTACCCAAAGCAAGAATCGAGTCTCGTTTGTTAGAGTTTAATCATTAATCAAGCGAACCATTCCACACGGTGGGCTTGAACTAACCGTTGGTTATTTTCAAGGTTGTGACAAGGGTCGTCCCATGCTAAAAACGCTGTTGTGACTAGGATCGGAATACGCTGTATGCGTAAAGCGTTTTTATTTATTCAAGACGTCCGATTAAATTGATTTTATTTATAACTTGACTTGTAAGATGGGTTAATGTCGAGGAGGCAGTTTACAACTTCATGATTGTCCGTTTAAAGCGGGGAAACTCGAAACTGAAGAAGTTGGCGTGTCGTTATGAAAAACAGGAGTCAGTAAGCTGCTTGTCTGTAAAGTTAGCTGAATATTTTACGAACAAGCATCCAGGTTTGGGGATTAATTTTTGATAAGCCTTCATTTGCTTTGTTGCAGTGGAAAAGAAAACCATGACTCAGGCTCCAACCACAAAAGACCTACAGCTGGCACGCAGTGTTAGTTAAGTGAAAATGAGATGAAGTGCTGTGGCGCTTGAGGGTCCCAACTCCGAACAAATGACGAGGTTGCTTTCCAAGCAGACATAAATAAGCAAAACGCGCATACCAAGCGCACAGTAATAAACACAATGTCTAATTAAGAAATATTTAAAGCGGTTAGCCCAAAGGTTGGACAAAGTCACCGTGCGGTGGCGCTACAACCGTCACAGTACTGTAAAGATCTAAATAAATTAAAAGATTACTCCCTGCATTTAAAGAAAGGGAAAATATGTAAAGCCATTACAAGATGCAAGATGGCCGCCTTGCTGTTTTCATACCAACAGATGGATTTGAAATTTGAATTATAGGTTATGTGCAGACACGTTCAAAGAGTCAACTAAGTGACGGACGTTTGCCACTTTTCTTCGGTTATATTTTGATGCCATTCTTTGACTACCATCATTTCTTGATGCGCTATGCGAGAGGTTTAAATCGCTCTGCTGAGTGCATACACATTCGTGTAAGTGAATTTACGACGAAAATGTGGCATTGTGTGAATATGAATTTTTGCCTAAATCTGGAACCAATTTTGTTTCACACTTAAGCCCCAACCCGAACTCGAACGGGAAAAGCTCTGAAAAGAGTTACAACTCTGATTCCTAATATATCACGAATAAATTTTTTTTTGCTTTGTCCATATATCTTACTCCTATATCTTCAGCTTGTAATTTGAAAAGAAATGCTATTTCTTGACGGTCACAACAAAATTTTTAAGTATTTTGCTGTTCTGTTTGGGCTTGTCATTTGGGTTCTGTTACTGCTTACCATGCAAGCCAGCTATGTAAAGCTTCAACAGTAAGTATATGTCAGAAACATTTTCAACTTTGAAAACAAAAGACAGTAACCTAAGTTTCAATCGAATGAATCGACTTATCTTAACTCAATATCTTGTGTAAAAGTAAAAAATATTTCTTACACATGCTGCGTTTAACAATAAGCCATGGTTTTTGATTTGCAGCCAAAGTTGTAAAAGGTCAAATAATCTCGAAGCCGTTAACAACACAGCGACGCAGAAGGAAATGACGTTGCAATCAAGAAACGTCACAACCTCGAACAAAACCTACGCTTCCAATAAATCGCTTTATAGCACAATTTCAAGTTCCGCAAAGTCGAACAAGTTTTTAAAAGAACCAAATTTTTATTCCAATAACGACAAAAGCAGCTGTTTACTTGGTACGTTAATATGAATAAATCTTTTAAAGACAAGTATACTGCAATTAAAAAGCAGTTTCAACATTCTGAATTACACTTATTTAAATCAAACGACGTTGAAACTGACCTTGGTATATTTTCGCAGGAAAAAACATATCCTGGAGCATGATTATTTTCATCAAGTCGGCTGCATCTTACGGGATACGTCGCGAATGGATTCGTAAAACCTGGGGTTCTATTGGCTATCTCGATGGCGCCACTTTCCAAATTGTTTTTGTGATTGGTCAAGCACAGGAAAGTACTCGACGAGGAATATGACAGATACGGAGATATATTGCAAGTCGACGTTTCGGACGCGTACCTGTGAGTGAAAGATGTGTTATTTTTCACTTACAATTATTCTACCTGGCATCTTCTAAATCATGGATTTCTATTTGATAAACAATGCTTTAACGATTTCAGAAATGTTGGTTTGAAAACGTTATCGGGGATGCGGTGGACCTCAGACAAGCTTCCCCGTCAATATTTCTACTCCAGCGGTGACGATGATATGATGATTGATCTCGTAAAACTAAAGGAGGCCGTTGATAAGAACATTGCAAAAACTTCTGAGGAAAAGTGGCCAGAATTTCCAATCATTTGCACTTACGAAACAAGAGAGTCATCCCATCCTATACGGGATAAACGACACAAAATTTTATTTCTGTACAAGATTATAGTGAGTCAAACTGGCCCAAGTTTTGCCTCGGTGGATTCTACACAACCAGCGTTCGCGTCATCAGACAATTGTGGGAAGCGTCGTTGACTTCAAAGCGCATAAATACAGACGACGTTTTCATAACTGGAATACTTCGACAGAAAATTGGAATGCCCGATGAAATGGTGGTGCCAGGAATAAGTGAAACCTGCCAACACTTGGGCGGGTTTATTGAAAACAGATTCAAGACAATGTGGTCAGAAAGAAAGAGGAAATTTGAAAACAAGAGCATCTGTTTTAAACCTTAAGATTACATGGTTTACGAGTCCGTGTTATAACAGAGAGAATTTCTTTTGAGCTCTGTTGTTATATGGCTCCACTTATTCTTATATTTTATGTGTACGGTTTAGGCCTTTAGGATAAAAAATATAAGTAATACCACGTCACGGAGGTTACCTCCAAATACTAAATTCGTTGTACAAGAGATCACAAAGGAAAAAACATAGCCATAGCCATACCCACTTGCACTTGCGTTGTGTGTGCTACAATTTATTTGAAAGAATTAAGTTAATTGAAGTTGACCAACTTCTATCTCGACTTCTGCATGGCAAGTTACAGTCATACCGAAATTTGATCACTTTAAATGCAACATACCTCGTTAAATGACTTTGTCAACTATATATGAATCAAAACGACTGATTTTAATACTTTTATGTATATAGGCCTACTTTATTAATTGGTACATTTGTAACCAAACTTTCTTTACCAGGAACCTTCCCGCTTTGCAGCTAGTCAATTAGCTCTGTCTTCTTTATTCACATTTAATGGCATATCTCTTATGTAAAAACATCCGTCTTTCTGCTATATCACCCAAACGTTACTGAAACTACCCTCGCACGGCACTTCCCAGCCGCACGCAATACCACACCAAAACAAATTCCACGTAATGAGAGAGAATCAACGTGGGACGCTAAATACTAATTAAGCCATCGGGGTAGCGAGAAGAGACGTCACCAGTGATCGAATAAAAACACGTGTACACTTAAACATGTAAAATATGGCAGAACGTGAGCATGCATAAAAATGACTAATGTGAACAACACTGAAATAAAACAAATATAGGTTACATAACCAGACAAACATAAAAATGACACAACAAAAAGGACACGTCCGACTAAATCAATCAATAAAAAGGGGTTCAGAAAAACAGTGTACATTGTGATTGCTATAAAACGGGTGCCTAAAATAAATCTCGTGACACATTCACCATTTAGACATTTAATGCATGATATGAATTGTTAGTTTCAAACTTTTAAACATGACAACACTACACTATGCCGAGTTGTGTGTAATCTATCGCGTATATAGCGTTTGTGATTTAGTTGCGTATTTCAGTGTGTTGTTTCATCCTTTGTTATCCGTTATTAACCCTTCATCCATTTTTCCGTCCATTGTTTATTCATTTTCATAATTTATTCGTTGTCATCCTGTATTTCGAGCCATCCCTGTACTCAAAGCAAGAATCGTTTCTTGCTTCTATAAATTTAATCATTAATCAAGCGAGTCATTTCACACTGCGCTCTTGAACTAACCGTTGGTTATTTTAACGTTGTGGCTTGGATCGGCCTACACTGTATGCCTGAAGCGTTTTAATTTATTCAAATTGTCCGATTAAATTGATTTTATTTACAACTTGACTTGTAAGGTGAGCTAATGTCGAGGAGGCAGTTTACAACTTCATGATTGTCCGTTTAAAGCGGAGAAACGCGAAACTGAAGACGTTGGCATGACTTTATGAAAAACAGGAGTCAGAAAGCCGCTTGTCTGTAAAGTTAGCTGAAACTTTTACGAACAAGCATCCAGGTTTGGGGAGTAATTTTTGATAAGTTTTCATCTGCTTTGTTACAGTTGAAAATAAAAACATGATTCAGGGTACATAGCCCAAAGGTTGGACAAATTCGCCGTGCGGTGGCGCTACAACCGCCATAGTACTGCATAGCACTATAGCCAGGGTTGCCATACCGTCCTTATTTCTAATATTTTCCTTTTTTTGAAGGTCCGTGTATTAGAAAAAATTTTGTTTTTTCTTCTAAGATTTGTCCTTATTTTCACTTACGTTCTTATTTTCGTCTTATTTTTAAGGCGGAGGTTCGTATTTTGGCATTTTGACACCTTCAGTATAACATATTGTACCAAAGAGATACAAAAATTAAGAAAATGCAAACAGTATCTGGTTTTTTCATTTTTGGAACATTGATTGCCTTCTTCTGTTGTGCACTGTTTAAGGTAGTATTTTTTTTTTGGTTCCTGTTCGACCTTATTTTTGAGTCCGGACCGATGGCAACCCTGACTATAGCTTATGGGTGTGGGTGTAAAGAAACTAAGACTAAACTCTGAATTCCTCTGCATAAAAGGAAAAGATGTAAAGCCATTGCAATATAAGTGAATAAAATATTTCAGATCTCACCCTCATGAAGCCGAAACAATCAAATTTAGTCTAGGCTAATGATGATAAAAATGTATATTTTAGGACTTATATACGCTGGAGAGCGCTTTCACCGGTTAAGGTCAACTTGCTGTTTCCGTATCAGCAGACGAATGTTTAACAATTTCAATGATAGGTTATTTGAAGAAGCTCTTAAAGATTCAATTTGGTGATGGGCGTTTGCCCCTTTTCTTTCGGTTATATTTTGATGCCATTCTTTGACTATCATCATTTCTTGATGCGCTATGCGAGAGGTTTAAAGCGCTCTGCTGAGTGCATACACATTCGTGTAAGTGAATTTATGACGAAAATGTGGCAGCGTGTGAATATGAATTTTTGCCTAAATCTGGAACCAGTTTTGTTTCAAACTTAAGCCCCAACCCGAACTCGAACCGAAAAGCTCTGAAAAGAGTTACAACTCTGATTCCTAATAAATCATGAATAATTTTATTTTTACTTTATTCATATATCTTACTCCTATATCTTCAGCTTGTAATTTGAATAGAAATGCTATTTCTTGACGGTCACAACCAACATTTTAAGTATTTTGCAGTTCTGTTGGGGCTTGTGCCTTGGGCTCTGTTACTGTTTACCATGCAAGCCAGCTATGTAAAGCTGCAACAGTAAGTATATATCGGAAGCATTTTTGACTTTCAAAACAAAAGACATTAACCTAAGTTTCAATCGAATGAATCGACTTCTCTTAACTCAATATCTTGTGTAAAAGTGTAAATTATTTCTTACACATGCGTCGTTTAACAATAAGCCATGGCTTTTGATTTGCAGCCAAAGTTGTAAAAGGTCAAATAATCCCGAAGCCATTAACACCGCAGCGACACAGAAGGAAATGACGTTGCAATCAAGAAACGTCACAGCCTCGAACTAAACCTACGCTTCCGATAAATCGCTTTATAGCACAATTTCTAGTTTTGCAAAATCGACCAATTTTTTAACAGAACCAAATTTTTATTCCAATAACGACAAAAGCAGCTGTTTACTTGGTACGTTAATATGAATAAATCTTTCAAAGACAAGTATACTGCAATTAAAAAGCAGTTTCAACATTCTGAATTACACTTATTTTAGTCAAACGACGTTGAAACTGACCTTAGTAAATTTTCGCAGAAAGAAACATATCTTGGAGCATGATTATTTTCATCAAGTCGGCTGCATCCTACGAGAGACGACGCGAATGGATTCGTAAAGCCTGGGGTTCTATTGGCTATCTCGATGGCGCCACTTTCCAAACTGTTTTTGTGATTGGTCAAGCACAGGAAAGTACTCAAGCTTTATTGGACGAGGAACATAACATATATGGAGACATATTACAAGTCGACGCTTCGGACGCATACCAGTGAGTGAAATATGTGCTTAGATAAATGGTGTACTAGTCACCTACACCCATAAGTTGTTAATCGTGACTGAACTCATACTAAAAAATGGGTTTTGGGGAAAAGGGAAACCAGTTTTTTCAGTTCAGTGTTCCTTTTAAATTCATCTCCTCCATTAGACGTATTTGTCAAAATCCATTTTCACGATTACAGAGATGTCGGTTTCAAGACGTTATCGGGGATGCAGTGGACCTCAGACAAGCTTTCCCTCAAATATTTTTATGATTCTCAAATATGATGATGATTGATCTCGTAAAATTAAAAGAGGCCGTTGATCAAAACATTGCAAAAGTTTCTGAGAAAAAGTGGCCAGAATTTCCAATCATTTGCACATACGAAACAAGCTGGGTTATAAGCAAGCCTATTCGATGAAAGCTATCAAAAAATTATATCTCAGAAAAAGATTACCGTTGGCCATTTTGGCCCAAGTATTGCCTCGATGGATTCTACACAACCAGCGTTCGCGTCATCACACAATTGTGGGAAGCGTCGTTGACTTCAAAGCGCATAAATACAGACGACGTTTTCATAACTGGAATACTTCGACAGAAAAATTGGAATGCCCGATGAAATGGTGGTGCCAGGAATAAATGAAACCTGCCAACACTTGGGCGGATTAGACATAAATAAATTCAAGAGCATGTGGTCAGAAAGAAAGAGGAAATTTGAAAACAAGAGGATTTTTTTTAAACTTTAAAATTACATGGTTTACTAGTCCGTGTGGTAACAGAGAGAATTTCTTTTGAACTCTGTTGTTATATGGCTTCACTTATTCTTATGTTTTATGTGTACGGTTTGGGGCTTTAGGCTAAAATGGATAAGTCATACCACGTCACGGATTTTATCTCCAATTCGTTGTACATGAGATCACAAATGAAAAAACATAGTTATAGCCATAGCCACTTGCAATTGCGTTGTGTGTGCTACAATTTTTTTGCAAGAATTAAATTAATCAAAGTTGACCAACTCCTCACTCGACTTCTGCATGGTAGGTTACAGTCATACCGAAATTTGATCACCAGGTTTGCTTCACTAAATGACTTTGTCAACTAAGTATTTTACAAAATGTCTGATTTTAATACTTTTATGTACATACTTTATTAATAGCTACATTCACCATTTAAACATTTATTGCCTGATAAGAATTGTTAGTTTTAAGTTTTAAACATGAAGACATAACATTGAAAGCCGAATTGTGTGTAATCTATCGCGTATATAGCGTTTGTGATTTAGTCGCGTATTTCAGTGTGTTGTTTCATCCTTTGTTATCCGTTGTTAACCCTTCATCCATTTTTCCGTCCATTGTTTATTCATTTTCGTAATTTATTCGTTGTCATCCTGTATTTCGAGCCATCCCTGTACTAAAAGAAAGAATCGTTTATTGCTTCTATAAATTGAATCACTAATCAAGCGAACCATTTCACAATGCTCGCTTAAAGTAACCGTTTGTGATTTTCAAGGTTGTGATTAGGATCGTCTCATGCTGTAGACTGGGTTGTGAAGAGGTTGCAATCCGTCTGTTTTAACTAATTCAAGACGTCCGATTAAATTGTTTTTATTTATAACTTGACTTGTAAGGTGAGCTAATGTCGAGGAGGCAGTTTACAACTTTATAATTGTCCGTTTAAAGCGGGGAAACTCGATACAGAAGGATTTGTCTTGACGTTATGAAAAACAGGAGTCAGTAAGCTGCTTGTCTGTAAAGTTAGCTGAAACTTTTACGAACAAGCATCCAGGTTTGGGGAGTAATTTTTGATAATCCCTCACCTGCTTTGTTGCAGTTGAAAAGAAAAATATGACTCAGGCTCCAACCACAGAAGACCTACACAGCTGGCACGCAGTGTTAGTTAAGTGAAAATGAAATGAAGTGCTGTGGCGCTTGAGGGTCCCAACTCCGAACAAATGACGAGGCTGCTTTCCAAGCAGACATAAACAAGCAAAACTCGCATACCAAGCGCACAGTATTTAACACAATGTCTAAATACGAAGAATTTAAAGCTTGAAGCTCAAAGTTTGGATAAAGTCACCGTACGGTGGCGCTACAAACGCCATATTACTGCATAGCACTTTAGCCAGGATTGCCCTACCGTCCTTATTTCTAAGATTTGTCCCTAATTACACTTGCGTTATTATTTTCGTCTTATTTTTAGGGCAAAGATTAGTATTTTTGGCATTTTGATACCTTTAGTATACCATTTCCATTTTGTAACAAAGAGATACAAAGATGGAGAACATGTAAATAGTATCTCGTTTTTTCCTTTTTGGAACATTGCTTGCCTTTTCCAGTTGTGCCTATTTAAGGTGGCATTCTTCTTTTTTTCTTGTTCGTCCTTATTTTTGAGTCCAGACCGATGGCAACCCTGCCTATAGCGTATGGGTATGGGTGCAAAAAAAACTAAGACTAATCTCTGAATTCCTCCGCATAAAAGGAAAAGATGTAAAACCATTGCAATATAAGTGAAAAAAAAAAATTCAGATCTCACCCTCATTAAGCCGAAACAACCAAACTTAGTCTAAGCTGATGATGATGAAAATGTGTATTTTGGGACTTATATACGCTGGAAAGCGCTTTCAAAGGTTAAGATCGCCTTGCTGTGTCCGTATCATCAGACGAGTGTTTAACAATTTCAATGATAGGTTATGTGAAGAAGCTCTTAAAGATTCAACTTAGTGATGGGCATTTGGCCCTTTTGCTTCGGTCATTTTTTCATGCCATTCTTTGACTATCATCATGTCTTGTTGCGCTTTGCGAGAGGTTTAAAGCGCTCTGCTGAGTGCATACACATTCGTGTAAGTGAATTTACGACGAAAATGTGGCAGAGCGTGAATATGATTTTGGGCCCAAATCTGGAATCAGTTTTGTTTCACACTTAAGCCTGAACCCGAACCGAAAAGCTCTGAAAAGAGTTACAACTCTGATTTAAAATATATCATGAATAATTTTATTTTTGCTTTATCCATATATCTTACTCCTATATCTTCAGCTTTTAATTTGAAAAGAAATGCTATTTCTTGACGGTCGCAACAAAATTTTCAAATATTTTGCTGTTGTATTGGGGTTTGTGACTTGGAATCTTTTACTGCTTACCATGCAAGCCAGCTATGTAAAGCATCAACAGTAAGTATATATCGGAAACATTTTCGACTTTCAGAACAAAACACAGAAACCTAAGTTTCAATCGAATAAATCGATTTCTCTTAACTCAATATCTTGTGCAAAAGTAAAAAATATTTCTTACACATGCTGCGTTTAACAATAAGCCATGGCTTTTGATTTTCAGCCAAAGTTGTAAAAGGTCAAATAGTCCAGAAGCCATTAAAACCGCAGCGACGCAGAAGGAAATGACGTTGCAATCAAGAAACGTCACATCCTCGAACAAAACCGACACTTCCGATAAATCGCTTTATAGCACAATTTCTAGTTCCGCAAAGTCGATCAAGATCTTAAAAGAACCAATGTTTTATTTTAAGAACGACAAAAGCAGCTGTTTTCCTGGTACGTTAATATTCATGACTAAAACTTACAAAAACAGGTATACTGCAATTAAACAAGTTACAACATTCTGAATTACACTTATTTGCATCAAACGACGTTGAAACTGACCTTGGTATATTCTCGCAGGAAAAAAAATATCTTGGAGCATGATTATTTTCATCAAGTCGGCTGCATCTTACGGGATACGTCGCGAATGGATTCGTAACACCTGGGGTTCTATTGGCTATCTGGATGGCGCCACTTTCCAAATTGTTTTTGTGATTGGTCAAGCAAAGGCAACTACTCAAGCTTTATTGGACGAGGAATATAACAGATACGGAGATATATTGCAAGTCGAGGCTTCGGACGCATACCAGTGAGAGAAAGATGTGTTATTTTTTATTCACATATTCCACCTGGCTTCTTCTAAATCATGGATTTCTATTTGATAAACAATGCTTTAATGATTTCAGAGATGTCGGTTTGAAGACGTTATCGGGGATGCAGTGGACCTTAGATAAGCTTCCCCGTCAATATTTCTACTCCAGTGGTGATGATGATATGATGATTGATCTCGTTAAAGTAAAGGAGGCCGTTGATCAAAACATTGCAAAAACTTCTGAGGAAAAGTGGCCAGAATTTCCAATCATTTGCACTTTCGAAACATCCTTGGTTGAAAGCAAGCCTATTCGATGGAAGCTATCAAAAAATTATATCTCAGAAAAAGATTACCGTTGGCCATTTTGGCCCAAGTTTTGCCTCGGTGGATTCTACACAACCAGCGTTCGCGTCATCACACAACTGTGGGAAGCGTCGTTGACTTCAAAGCGCATAAATACAGACGACGTTTTTATAACTGGAATACTTCGACAGAAAATTGGAATGCCCGATGAAATGGTGGTGCCAGGAATAAGTGAAACCTGCCAACACTTGGGCGGGTTTATTGAAAACAGATTCAAGACAATGTGGTCAGAAAGAAAGAAGAAATTTGAAAACAAGAGCATCTGTTTTAAACTTTAAGATTACATGGTCTAATAATCCGTATTGTAACAAACTGATTTTTTTTAGCTCTGTTGTTATATGGCTTCACTTATTCTTATATTTTATATGTACGGTTTAGGGCTTTAGGCTAAAAATGATAAGTCATACCACGTCACGAATGTTATCTCCAATTCGTTGTACAAGAGATCACAAATGAAAAACCACAGCCTAATTGTAAACACTAGTTTTCGGGAATTCTTTTATTGTTGTTTCAAGTTACGGTGGTTTGCTTCTTTAACTATCGGTTTGATAAGCTGCGTCGAGCTGATACTTGCATGGAATGACCGTTTCTCTGTGCTCAGGATTACGTAGCATGATTTTGTTAGTATGATCTATGAACACTTCTGCTAGTACTTCTTCAAACATTTTATTAGGGAACTGATAGCAGCTGTGTATGAAGTGATTACATTGCTTAGCAGACTAAAAATTCACCAGTTTGTATTCAATAATATTAGAACAACTTTTGAAAGGGACTGTGTTTACAGTGCGTTCTTTGACAAATGCTACATCACGAAAATGGAAAAAGAAGGTGCACCACATAGAAAAAATGCCATGTCAAACAAGATATTTACAAGCGTAACTTTATAACTGCATCACAAGTTGACTAAGAAAGAATTGCGTGAATCTAAATTCAAGATCATAGAAGTAACTAAAACCAAATAAATGACTAGTGGCAGTATAAAAGATGTCTATCGAAGAGATATCATAAAATTAAGATGCAATGAAAATTATTTTGGAAATGTTAACAGACTCAAACTTAAGAGCTCGAGTCAAAAAACAAAAATTAAAAACTGGACATTTAATACCAGTTAGTGAGAAAAAAATCACCATCACTTGTCTAGTTGCAGAAGCATCCAACAATTCTTCACAGAGTCGTAAACTTCTACATCAGAGTGATCTTTTGAATTAACTACATAAATGTTTCCGTTAGAAACACAAGCCCTATGATTAGATCTTGGCTTATGCATGGAGGCAACATAGATCCACACTTTAGCTGATGGGTCATACTTCTCCACCGATGCTGTGGTAGAGTCGCCCCTGGTTTTCCCACCAATTGCATAAATGTGATTGTTAAGAACTACTGCAGCAAAATCTGTTCGAGTTTTCTTCATGGGCGCAATTCTTCTCCAGATTTCCCCATCATAGCATTCCACACAACGCAGAACCCGTGACTGGTTGGGGGTACCACCCATGGCGTAGAGGCATCCATTGAAGGAGACCAATGTTAAACCTTCTCGTTTCTGCAACATGCTTGGTGTCCAAACCCACATTTTGTCATCAATGTCATAAGCTTCGACGCTGGACAACCAGCGTGAGTTGTGCTCAAGCCCTCCCGCTACATAAATGCAACCCTCCAAGATTGTGCACCCAAATTTTCGCCTACCAACGCTTAAGTCTCGCAAACGAATCCATTTAGTTACAGACGCTGTTTGGATGCAATTGCACCAAAATTCGGTCGAAGATCTGCTGATTTGTGGACGAGTTCCTCCTATTGCAAACAGTTTGTCACCCTGCGCAATCACAACAGAGTTTTCCTTCCCGGGATAATAGACGGGATGGTAATCAGTATCAGACGACTTAGTCTGCGACAATGATTTTTCTGTAGCATCAAAGACTGTATATTCTGATTGGTGTCCAAACTCATCTCGTTCGAGCGTGATAGCGATATGATTGCTGCTACAATCTTCAGTGAAACGACTCCGTTTTATTTCACTGATTTTTGCCAAGATCTCTGGATAGTCCTCTTTCACAAGCTTGTTACTCCTCTCAGCTTCATTCAAGTATTTTGTCTTAAGTTGCTGCAGCTTAATTCGATCAAACAACTTAGGAAAATATTCCTTACGTTCATTTTTCCTGTGTTCAGTCCAGGAGGTAATACATTTAAGCAGATCCATGCCATTGTTATCGGCCTTCAAGTCCAAAAATGATTCAAAGTCATGAAATTCTAACTCGTTGATCTTATTGCTAGAAGACAAATTGATGCTGAAATCGACTCTTCGCGCAATGCTCTGAGACATTGCATTGTATTTGTTCAACAATATCCAGTCTGCCAGGAGTGTGTCTTCATTGCTGTTGGCAACAATAAAATCAGTGCATTGTGCCTTGATGAGTGGAATTTGTAGAAAATCTGCAGCTGCCAGCACATCACCAACATTGTCACAGGTTAATAAGTCGTCGTCAGAGTAAAGCCCATCAACAATAATCTTCATGATATCAACAGGTATTCCGATAATGTTTGTTGAATTTTTACAATTGTCATGCAAATCTGATGAGAGAAGGGTTTTGAAATATTCAGAATGTGGCACCAACACACATTTATGCACCCTAAATTCCTCACTCGGAACAATAATAGTAAAATTGCACAAAGTTTCAGATGTTTTTCTGTCTTCGTTAAGGTACTGCCAAACATCAGTTGCCTTTTCCTTCTTTAAGCGATTGTAAAAATTCTCTTCATAAGCAGGGTAACTATAGTCGAACAAATCAGTCTCTTCATCAGAATAGCATGATCAGAATAGCATAATCAGCATGAATATTTTCATTAATTCGGCTGCATCCTACGGGAGACGTTGCGAATGGATTCGTAAAACCTGGGGTTCTATTGGCTATCTCGATGGCGCCACATTTTAAACTGTTTTTGTGATTGGTCAAGCAAAGGCAACTACTCAAGCTCTATTGGACGAGAAATATAGCAGATACGGAGACATAGGGCATGTCGACGCTTCAGACGCATACCTGTGAGTGAAAGATGTGTTATTTTTCATTCACATATTCCACGTGGTATACTGTACTTCTAAATCATGGATTTCTACTTAATAAACAATGCATTAACGACTTCAGAGATGACGGTTTGCAGACGTTATCAGAGATGCAGTGGACCTCAGACAAGCTTCCCCGTCAATATTTCTACTCCAGCGGTGATGATGATATGATGATTGATCTCGTAAAAGTAAAAGAGGCCATTGATCAAAACATTGCAAAAATTTCTGATGAAAAGTGGCCAGAATTTCCAATCATTTGCACTTACGAAACAAGAGAATCATCCCATCCTATACGGGACAAACAAGACAAAAATTTTATTTCTGTACAAGATTATAGTGAGCCAAACTGGCCCAAGTTTTGCCTCGGTGGATTCTATACAACCAGCGTTCGCGTCATCAGACAATTGTGGGAAGCGTCGTTGACTTCAAAGCGCATAAATACAGACGACGTTTTTATAACTGGAATACTTCGACAGAAAATTGGAATGCCCGATGAAATGGTGGTGCCAGGAATAAGTGAAACCTGCCAACACTTGGGCGGGTTTTTTGAAAACAAATTCAAGACAATGTGGTCAGAAAGAAAGATGAAATTTGAAAACAAGAGCATCTGTTTTAAACTTTAAGATTACATGGTCTACGAGTTCGTGTTATAACAAAGAGAATTTCTTTTGAGCTCTGTTGTTATATGGCTTCACTTATTCTTATATTTTATGTGTACGGTTTAGGGCAGAAGTGTCCAACCTTTTTGGCGAAAGGGCCACATGCGATTTACGAATGATTGCGCGGGCCACTTGAATGTTTACTGCTAATAATTTCTAATTAAAACCCTCACACCAAAATTCTAATCTTAGAAATATGAATTATCCTCTTTTGCAATTATAAGAACAATAAACATACCAAGATATAGTAAATTCAACAAAATTGTTACTGCACGTCGACATTTCACTGTAAAGTTTGGCACTGTTTTTCTCAAACAAGTTTGGCAATATTCGGTGAGATGGAGGATGTAGCAATGCGAAGCGAGTTTTTCACATGGCTGTCAGAAATTAGTAAACAAATAATAAATGCCAATTTCTCGGAATGTAAGTTCGCCATAAATTACGTAGGCCAAGTAGTTGGTAATAGCCTATAAGTCATATCGAAAAATACCGCGCGGGCCACGGGTTGGACACCCCTGGTTTAGGGTTTAAGGCTAAAAAGGATAAGTCATACACGTCACGGAGGTTATCTCCAATTCGTTGTACAAGAAATCACAAATGAAAGAACATAGCCATAGCCATACCCACTTGCACTTGCGTTGTGTGTGCTACAATTTATTTGAAAGAATTAAGTTAATTGAAGTTGACCAACTTTAATCTCGACTTCTGCATGGCAGGTTACAGTCATAACGAAATTCGATCACCAGGTTTGCCTCGCTAAATGACTTTGTCAACTAAATAACGGTATGTGACAAAATGTCTGATTTTAATACTTTTATGTATATACTTTATTAATTGGTACATTCACCATTTAGACATTTACTGCACGGTATGAATTGTTAGTTTTTAAGTTTTAAACTTGACAACATAACACTACACTATGCCGAGTTGTGTGCAATCTATCGCGTATATAGTGTTTGTGATTTAGTCGCGTATTTCAGTGTGTTGTTTCATCCTTTGTTATCCGTTGTTAACCCTTCATCCATTTTTCCATCCATTGTTTATTCATTTTCATAATTTATTCGTTGTCATCCTGTATTTCGAGCCATCCCTGTACTCAATTAAGCAAGAATTGTTTCTTGCTTCTATAAATTTAATCATTAATCAAGCGAGTCATTTCAAACTGCGCGCTTGAACTAACCGTTGGTTATTTTCAAGGTTGTGATTAGGATCCTCCCATGCTGTATGCGCTATTGTGACTAGGATCGGAATACGCTGTATGCGTAAAGCGTTTTAATTTATTCAAGACGTCCGATTAAATTGATTTTATTTATAACTTGACTTGTAAGATGGGTTAATGTCGAGGAGGCAGTTTACAACTTTATGATTGTCAGTTTAAAGCGGGGAAACTCGAAACTGAAGACGTTGGCATGACGTTATGAAAAACAGGAGTCAGAAAGCCGCTTGTCTGTAAAGTTAGCTGAAAATTTTACGAACAAGCATCCAGGTTTGGGGATTAAATTTGATAAGCCTTCATTTGCTTTGTTGCAGTTGAAAATAAAAAACATGACTCAGGCCCCAACCACAAAAGGCCTCAGCTGGCACGCAGTGTTAGTTAAGTGAAAATGAGATGAAGTGCTGTGGCGCGTGAGGGTCCCAACTCCGAACAAATGACGAGGTTGCTTTCCAAGCAGACATAAATAAGCAAAACGCGCATACCAAGCGCACAGTAATAAACACAATGTCTAATTAAGAAATATTTAAAGCGGTTAGCCCAAAGGTTAGACAAGGTCACCGTGCGGTGGCGCTACAACCGTCACAGTACTGTAAAGATCTAAATAAATTAAAAGATTACTCCCTGCATTTAAAGAAAAGGAAAAGATGTAAAGCCATTACAAGATGCAAGATGGCCGCCTTGCTGTTTTCATACCAACAGATGGATTTGAAATTTGAATTATAGGTTATGTGCAGACACGTTCAAAGAGTCAACTAAGTGACGGACGTTTGCCACTTTTTTTCGGTTATATTTTGATGCCATTCTTTGACTACCATCATTTCTTGATGCGCTATGCGAGAGGTTTAAAGCGCTCTGCTGAGTGCATACACATTCGTGTAAGTGAATTTACGACGAAAATGTGGCATTGTGTGAATATGAATTTTTGCCCAAATCTGGAACCAATTTTGTTTCACACTTAAGCCCCAACCCGAACTCGAACGGGAAAAGCTCTGAAAAGAGTTACAACTCTGATTCCTAATATATCACGAATAAATTTTTTTTTGCTTTGTCCATATATCTTACTACTATATCTTCAGCTTGTAATTTGAAAAGAAATGCTATTTCTTGACGGTCACAACAAAATTTTTAAGTATTTTGCTGTTCTGTTTGGGCTTGTCATTTGGGTTCTGTTACTGCTTACCATGCAAGCCAGCTATGTAAAGCTTCAACAGTAAGTATATGTCAGAAACATTTTCAACTTTGAAAACAAAAGACAGTAACCTAAGTTTCAATCGAATGAATCGACTTATCTTAACTCAATATCTTGTGTAAAAGTAAAAAATATTTCTTACACATGCTGCGTTTAACAATAAGCCATGGTTTTTGATTTGCAGCCAAAGTTGTAAAAGGTCAAATAATCTCGAAGCCGTTAACAACACAGCGACGCAGAAGGAAATGACGTTGCAATCAAGAAACGTCACAACCTCGAACAAAACCTACGCTTCCAATAAATCGCTTTATAGCACAATTTCAAGTTCCGCAAAGTCGAACAAGTTTTTAAAAGAACCAAATTTTTATTCCAATAACGACAAAAGCAGCTGTTTACTTGGTACGTTAATATGAATAAATCTTTTAAAGACAAGTATACTGCAATTAAAAAGCAGTTTCAACATTCTGAATTACACTTATTTAAATCAAACGACGTTGAAACTGACCTTGGTATATTTTCGCAGGAAAAAACATATCCTGGAGCATGATTATTTTCATCAAGTCGGCTGCATCTTACGGGATACGTCGCGAATGGATTCGTAAAACCTGGGGTTCTATTGGCTATCTCGATGGCGCCACTTTCCAAATTGTTTTTGTGATTGGTCAAGCACAGGAAAGTACTCGACGAGGAATATGACAGATACGGAGATATATTGCAAGTCGACGTTTCGGACGCGTACCTGTGAGTGAAAGATGTGTTATTTTTCACTTACAATTATTCTACCTGGCATCTTCTAAATCATGGATTTCTATTTGATAAACAATGCTTTAACGATTTCAGAAATGTTGGTTTGAAAACGTTATCGGGGATGCGGTGGACCTCAGACAAGCTTCCCCGTCAATATTTCTACTCCAGCGGTGACGATGATATGATGATTGATCTCGTAAAACTAAAGGAGGCCGTTGATAAGAACATTGCAAAAACTTCTGAGGAAAAGTGGCCAGAATTTCCAATCATTTGCACTTACCAAACAAGAGAGTCATCCCATCTTATACGGGATAAACGACACAAAAATTTTATTTCTGTACAAGATTATAGTGAGCCAAACTGGCCCAAGTTTTGCCTCGGTGGATTCTATACAACCAGCGTTCGCGTCATCAGACAATTGTGGGAAGCGTCGTTGACTTCAAAGCGCATAAATACAGACGACGTTTTCATAACTGGAATACTTCGACAGAAAATTGGAATGCCCGATGAAATGGTGGTGCCAGGAATAAGTGAAACCTGCCAACACTTGGGCGGGTTTATTGAAAACAGATTCAAGACAATGTGGTCAGAAAGAAAGAGGAAATTTGAAAACAAGAGCATCTGTTTTAAACCTTAAGATTACATGGTTTACGAGTCCGTGTTATAACAGAGAGAATTTCTTTTGAGCTCTGTTGTTATATGGCTCCACTTATTCTTATATTTTATGTGTACGGTTTAGGCCTTTAGGATAAAAAATATAAGTAATACCACGTCACGGAGGTTACCTCCAAATACTAAATTCGTTGTACAAGAGATCACAAAGGAAAAAACATAGCCATAGCCATACCCACTTGCACTTGCTTTGTGTGTGCTACAATTTATTTGAAAGAATTAAGTTAATTGAAGTTGACCAACTTCTATCTCGACTTCTGCATGGCAAGTTACAGTCATACCGAAATTTGATCACTTTAAATGCAACATACCTCGTTAAATGACTTTGTCAACTATATATGAAACAAAACGACTGATTTTAATACTTTTATGTATATAGGCCTACTTTATTAATTGGTACATTTGTAACCAAACTTTCTTTACCAGGAACCTTCCCGCTTTGCAGCTAGTCAATTAGCTCTGTCTTCTTTATTCACATTTAATGGCATATCTCTTATGTAAAAACATCCGTCTTTCTGCTATATCACCCAAACGTTACTGAAACTACCCTCGCACGGCACTTCCCAGCCGCACGCAATACCACACCAAAACAAATTCCACGTAATGAGAGAGAATCAACGTGGGACGCTAAATACTAATTAAGCCATCGGGGTAGCGAGAAGAGACGTCACCAGTGATCGAATAAAAACACGTGTACACTTAAACATGTAAAATATGGCAGAACGTGAGCATGCATAAAAATGACTAATGTGAACAACACTGAAATAAAACAAATATAGGTTACATAACCAGACAAACATAAAAATGACACAACAAAAAGGACACGTCCGACTAAATCAATCAATAAAAAGGGGTTCAGAAAAACAGTGTACATTGTGATTGCTATAAAACGGGTGCCTAAAATAAATCTCGTGACACATTCACCATTTAGACATTTAATGCATGATATGAATTGTTAGTTTCAAACTTTTAAACATGACAACACTACACTATGCCGAGTTGTGTGTAATCTATCGCGTATATAGCGTTTGTGATTTAGTCGCGTATTTCAGTGTGTTGTTTCATCCTTTGTTATCCGTTGTTAACCCTTCATCCATTTTTCCGTCCATTGTTTATTCATTTTCATAATTTATTCGTTGTCATCCTGTATTTCGAGCCATCCCTGTACTCAAAGCAAGAATCGTTTCTTGCTTCTATAAATTTAATCATTAATCAAGCGAGTCATTTCACACTGCGCTCTTGAACTAACCGTTGGTTATTTTAACGTTGTGGCTTGGATCGGCCTACACTGTATGCCTGAAGCGTTTTAATTTATTCAAATTGTCCGATTAAATTGATTTTATTTACAACTTGACTTGTAAGGTGAGCTAATGTCGAGGAGGCAGTTTACAACTTCATGATTGTCCGTTTACAGCGGGGAAATTCGAAACTGAAGAAATTGGCGTGACGTTATGAAAAACAGGAGTCAGTAAGCTGCTTGTCTGCAAAGTTAGCTGAAGATTTTACGAACAAGCATCCAGATTTGGGGAGTAATTTTTGATAAGTTTTCATCTGCTTTGTTACAGTTGAAAATAAAAACATGATTCAGGGTACATAGCCCAAAGGTTGGACAAATTCGCCATGTGGTGGCGCTACAACCGCCATAGTACTGCATAGCACTATAGCCAGGGTTGCCATACCGTCCTTATTTCTAATATTTTCCTTTTTTTGAAGGTCTGTGTCTTAGAAAAAATTTTGTTTTTTCTTCTAAGATTTGTCCTTATTTTCACTTACGTTCTTATTTTCGTCTTATTTTTAAGGCGGAGGTTCGTATTTTGGCATTTTGACACCTTCAGTATAACATATTGTACCAAAGAGATACAAAAATTAAGAAAATGCAAACAGTATCTGGTTTTTTCATTTTTGGAACATTGATTGCCTTCTTCTGTTGTGCACTGTTTAAGGTATTTTTTTTTGGTTCCTGTTCGACCTTATTTTTGAGTCCGGACCGATGGCAACCCTGACTATAGCTTATGGGTGTGGGTGTAAAGAAACTAAGACTAAACTCTGAATTCCTCTGCATAAAAGGAAAAGATGTAAAGCCATTGCAATATAAGTGAATAAAATATTTCAGATCTCACCCTCATGAAGCCGAAACAATCAAATTTAGTCTAGGCTAATGATGATAAAAATGTATATTTTAGGACTTATATACGCTGGAGAGCGCTTTCACCGGTTAAGGTCAACTTGCTGTTTCCGTATCAGCAGACGAATGTTTAACAATTTCAATGATAGGTTATTTGAAGAAGCTCTTAAAGATTCAACTTGGTGATGGGCGTTTGCCCCTTTTCTTTCGGTTATATTTTGATGCCATTCTTTGACTATCATCATTTCTTGATGCGCTATGCGAGAGGTTTAAAGCGCTCTGCTGAGTGCATACACATTCGTGTAAGTGAATTTATGACGAAAATGTGGCAGCGTGTGAATATGAATTTTTGCCTAAATCTGGAACCAGTTTTGTTTCACACTTAAGCCCCAACCCGAACTCGAACCGAAAAGCTCTGAAAAGAGTTACAACTCTGATTCATAATATATCATGAATAATTTTATTTTTACTTTATTCATATATCTTACTCCTATATCTTCAGCTTGTAATTTGAATAGAAATGCTATTTCTTGACGGTCACAACCAACATTTTAAGTATTTTGCAGTTCTGTTGGGGCTTGTGCCTTGGGCTCTGTTACTGTTTACCATGCAAGCCAGCTATGTAAAGCTGCAACAGTAAGTATATATCGGAAGCATTTTTGACTTTCAAAACAAAAGACATTAACCTAAGTTTCAATCGAATGAATCGACTTCTCTTAACTCAATATCTTGTGTAAAAGTGTAAATTATTTCTTACACATGCGTCGTTTAACAATAAGCCATGGCTTTTGATTTGCAGCCAAAGTTGTAAAAGGTCAAATAATCCCGAAGCCATTAACACCGCAGCGACACAGAAGGAAATGACGTTGCAATCAAGAAACGTCACAGCCTCGAACAAAACCAACGCTTCCGATAAATCGCTTTATAGCACAATTTCTAGTTTTGCAAAATCGACCAATTTTTTAACAGAACCAAATTTTTATTCCAAGAACGACAAAAGCAGCTGTTTACTTGGTACGTTAATATGAATAAATCTTTCAAAGACAAGTATACTGCAATTAAAAAGCAGTTTCAACATTCTGAATTACACTTATTTTAGTCAAACGACGTTGAAACTGACCTTAGTAAATTTTCGCAGAAAGAAACATATCTTGGAGCATGATTATTTTCATCAAGTCGGCTGCATCCTACGAGAGACGACGCGAATGGATTCGTAAAGCCTGGGGTTCTATTGGCTATCTCGATGGCGCCACTTTCCAAACTGTTTTTGTGATTGGTCAAGCACAGGAAAGTACTCAAGCTCTATTGGACGAGGAACATAACATATAGGGAGACATATTACAAGTCGACGCTTCGGACGCATACCAGTGAGTGAAATATGTGCTTAGATAAATGGTGTACTAGTCACCTACACCCATAAGTTGTTAATCGTGACTGAACTCATACTAAAAAATGGGTTTTGGGGAAAAGGGAAACCAGTTTTTTCAGTTCAGTGTTCCTTTTAAATTCATCTCCTCCATTAGACGTATTTGTCAAAATCCATTTTCACGATTACAGAGATGTCGGTTTCAAGACGTTATCGGGGATGCAGTGGACCTCAGACAAGCTTTCCCTCAAATATTTTTATGATTCTCAAATATGATGATGATATGATGATTGATCTCGTAAAACTAAAAGAGGCCGTTGATCAAAACATTGCAAAAGTTTCTGAGGAAAAGTGGAATGCCCGATGGAATGGTGGTGCCAGGAATAAGTGAAACCTGCCAACACTTGGACGGTTTTTTTGAAAACAAATTCAAGACAATGTGGTCAGAAAGAAAGAAGAAATTTGAAAACAAGAGCATCTGTTTTAAACTTTAAGATTACATGGTTTACTAGTCCGTGTGGTAACAGAGAGAATTTCTTTTGAACTCTGTTGTTATATGGCTTCACTTATTCTTATGTTTTATGTGTACGGTTTAGGGCTTTAGGCTAAAATGGATAAGTCATACCACGTCACGGATTTTATCTTCAATTCATTGTACATGAGATCACAAATGAAAAAACATAGTTATAGCCATAAGGCCACTTGCAATTGCGTTGTGTGTGCTACAATTTTTTTGCAAGAATTAAATTAATCAAAGTTGACCAACTCCTCACTCGACTTCTGCATGGTAGGTTACAGTCATACCGAAATTTGATCACCAGGTTTGCTTCGCTAAATGACTTTGTCAACTAAGTATTTTACAAAATGTCTGATTTTAATACTTTTATGTACATACTTTATTAATAGCTACATTCACCATTTAAACATTTATTGCCTGATAAGAATTGTTAGTTTTAAGTTTTAAACATGAAGACATAACATTGAAAGCCGAGTTGTGTGTAATCTATCGCGTATATAGCGTTTGTGATTTAGTCGCGTATTTCAGTGTGTTGTTTCATCCTTTGTTATCCGTTGTTAACCCTTCATCCATTTTTCCGTCCATTGTTTATTCATTTTCGTAATTTATTCGTTGTCATCCTGTATTTCGAGCCATCCCTGTACTAAAAGAAAGAATCGTTTCTTGCTTCTATAAATTTAATCACTAATCAAGCGAACCATTTCACAATGCTCGCTTAAAGTAACCGTTTGTGATTTTCAAGGTTGTGATTAGGATCGTCTCATGCTGTAGACTGGGTTGTGAAGAGGTTGCAGTCCGTCTGTTTTAACTAATTCAAGACGTCCGGTTAAATTGTTTTTATTTATAACTTGATTTGTAAGGTGAGCTAATGTCGAGGAGGCAGTTTACAACTTTATGGTCGTCCGTTTAAAGCGGGGAAACTCGATACAGAAGGATTTGTCTTGACGTTATGAAAAACAGGAGTCAGTAAGCTGCTTGTCTGTAAAGTTAGCTGAAACTTTTACGAACAAGCATCCAGGTTTGGAGAGTAATTTTTGATAATCCCTCACCTGCTTTGTTGCAGTTGAAAAGAAAACCATGACTCAGGCTCTAACCACAGAAGACCTACACATCTGGCACGCAGTGTTAGTTAAGTGAAAATGAAATGAAGTTCTGTGGCGCTTGAGGGTCCCAACTCCGAACAAATGACGAGGCTGCTTTCCAAGCAGACACAAACAAGCAAAACTCGCATACCAAGCGCACAGTAATTAACAAAATGTCTAAATACGAAGAATTTAAAGCTTGAAGCTCAAAGTTTGGACAAAGTCACCGTACGGTGGCGCTACAAACGCCATATTACTGCATAGTACTTTAGCCAGGATTGCCCTACCGTCCTTATTTCTAAGATTTGTCTCTAATTACACTTGCGTTATTATTTTCGTCTTATTTTTAGGGCAAAGATTAGTATTTTTGGCATTTTGATACCTTTAGTATACCATTTCCATTTTGTAACAAAGAGATACAAAGATGGAGAACATGTAAATAGTATCTCGTTTTTTCCTTTTTGGAACATTGCTTGCCTTTTCCAGTTGTGCCTATTTAAGGTGGCATTCTTCTTTTTTTCTTGTTCGTCCTTATTTTTGAGTCCAGACCGATGGCAACCCTGCCTATAGCGTATGGGTATGGGTGCAAAAAAAACTAAGACTAATCTCTGAATTCCTCCGCATAAAAGGAAAAGATGTAAAACCATTGCAATATAAGTGAAAAAAATAATTCAGATCTCACCCTCATTAAGCCGAAACAACCAAACTTAGTCTAAGCTGATGATGATGAAAATGTGTATTTTGGGACTTATATACGCTGGAAAGCGCTTTCAAAGGTTAAGATCGCCTTGCTGTGTCCGTATCATCAGACGAGTGTTTAAAAATTTCAATGATAGGTTATGTGAAGAAGCTCTTAAAGAGTCAACTTAGTGATAGGCATTTGGCCCTTTTGCTTCGGTCATTTTTTCATGCCATTCTTTGACTATCATCATTTCTTGTTGCGCTTTGCGAGAGGTTTAAATCGCTCTGCTGAGTGCATACACATTCGTGTAAGTGAATTTACGACGAAAATGTGGCAGAGCGTGAATATGATTTTGGGCCCAAATCTGGAATCAGTTTTGTTTCACACTTAAGCCCCAACCCGAACCGAAAAGCTCTGAAAAGAGTTACAACTCTGATTTAAAATATATCATGAATAATTTTATTTTTGCTTTATCCATATATCTTACTCCTATATCTTCAGCTTTTAATTTGAAAAGAAATGCTATTTCTTGACGGTCGCAACAAAATTTTTAAATATTTTGCTGTTGTATTGGGGTTTGTGACTTGGAATCTCTTACTGCTTACCATGCAAGCCAGCTATGTAAAGCATCTACAGTAAGTATATATCGGAAACATTTTCGACTTTCAGAACAAAACACAGAAACCTAAGTTTCAATCGAATAAATCGATTTCTCTTAACTCAATATCTTGTGCAAAAGTAAAAAATATTTCTTACACATGCTGCGTTTAACAATAAGCCATGGCTTTTGATTTTCAGCCAAAGTTGTAAAAGGTCAAATAGTCCAGAAGCCATTAAAACCGCAGCGACGCAGAAGGAAATGACGTTGCAATCAAGAAACGTCACATCCTCGAACAAAACCGACACTTCCGATAAATCGCTTTATAGCACAATTTCTAGTTCCGCAAAGTCGATCAAGATCTTAAAAGAACCAATGTTTTATTTTAAGAACGACAAAAGCAGCTGTTTACCTGGTACGTTAATATTCATGACTAAAACTTACAAAAACAGGTATACTGCAATTAAACAAGTTACAACATTCTGAATTACACTTATTTGCATCAAACGACGTTGAAACTGACCTTGGTATATTCTCGCAGGAAAAAACATATCTTGGAGCATGATTATTTTCATCAAGTCGGCAGCATCTTACGGGATACGTCGCGAATGGATTCGTAACACCTGGGGTTCTATTGGCTATCTGGATGGCGCCACTTTCCAAATTGTTTTTGTGATTGGTCAAGCAAAGGCAACTACTCAAGCTTTATTGGACGAGGAATATAACAGATACGGAGATATATTGCAAGTCGAGGCTTCGGACGCATACCAGTGAGAGAAAGATGTGTTATTTTTTATTCACATATTCCACCTGGCTTCTTCTAAATCATGGATTTCTATTTGATAAACAATGCTTTAATGATTTCAGAGATGTCGGTTTGAAGACGTTATCGGGGATGCAGTGGACCTTAGATAAGCTTCCCCGTCAATATTTCTACTCCAGTGGTGATGATGATATGATGATTGATCTCGTTAAAGTAAAGGAGGCCGTTGATCAAAACATTGCAAAAACTTCTGAGGAAAAGTGGCCAGAATTTCCAATCATTTGCACTTTCGAAACATCCTTGGTTGAAAGCAAGCCTATTCGATGGAAGCTATCAAAAAATTATATCTCAGAAAAAGATTACCGTTGGCCATTTTGGCCCAAGTTTTGCAAAGGTGGATTCTACACAACCAGCGTTCGCGTCATCACACAATTGTGGGAAGCGTCGTTGACTTCAAAGCGCATAAATACAGACGACGTTTTCATAACTGGAATACTTCGACAGAAAATTGGAATGCCCGATGAAATGGTGGTGCCAGGAATAAGTGAAACCTGCCAACACTTGGGCGGGTTTATTGAAAACAGATTCAAGACAATGTGGTCAGAAAGAAAGAAGAAATTTGAAAACAAGAGCATCTGTTTTAAACTTTAAGATTACATGGTCTAATAATCCGTATTGTAACAAACTGATTTTTTTTAGCTCTGTTGTTATATGGCTTCACTTATTCTTATATTTTATATGTACGGTTTAGGGCTTTAGGCTAAAAATGATAAGTCATACCACGTCACGAATGTTATCTCCAATTCGTTGTACAAGAGATCACAAATGAAAAACCACAGCCTAATTGTAAACACTAGTTTTCGGGAATTCTTTTATTGTTGTTTCAAGTTACGGTGGTTTGCTTCTTTAACTATCGGTTTGATAAGCTGCGTCGAGCTGGTACTTGCATGGAATGACCGTTTCTCTGTGCTCAGGATTACGTAGCATGATTTTGTTAGTATGATCTATGAACACTTCTGCTAGTACTTCTTCAAACATTTTATTAGGGAACTGATAGCAGCTGTGTATGAAGTGCTTACATTGCTTAGCAGACTAAAAATTCACCAGTTTGTATTCAATAATATTAGAACAACTTTTGAAAGGGACTGTGTTTACAGTGCGTTCTTTGACAAATGCTACATCACGAAAATGGAAAAAGAAGGTGCACCACATAGAAAAAATGCCATGTCAAACAAGATATTTACAAGCGTAACTTTATAACTGCATCACAAGTTGACTAAGAAAGAATTGCGTGAATCTAAATTCAAGATCATAGAAGTAACTAAAACCAAATAAATGACTAGTGGCAGTATAAAAGATGTCTATCGAAGAGATATCATAAAATTAAGATGCAATGAAAATTATTTTGGAAATGTTAACAGACTCAAACTTAAGAGCTCGAGTCAAAAAACAAAAATTAAAAACTGGACATTTAATACCAGTTAGTGAGAAAAAAATCACCATCACTTGTCTAGTTGCAGAAGCATCCAACAATTCTTCACAGAGTCGTAAACTTCTACATCAGAGTGATCTTTTGAATTAACTACATAAATGTTTCCGTTAGAAACACAAGCGGTATGATTAGATCTTGGCTTATGCATGGAGGCAACATAGATCCACACTTTAGCTGATGGGTCATACTTCTCCACCGATGCTGTGGTAGAGTCGCCCCTGGTTTTCCCACCAATTGCATAAATGTGATTGTTAAGAACTACTGCAGCAAAATCTGTTCGAGTTTTCTTCATGGGCGCAATTCTTCTCCAGATTTCCCCATCATAGCATTCCACACAACGCAGAACCCGTGACTGGTTGGGGGTACCACCCATGGCGTAGAGGCATCCATTGAAGGAGACCAATGTTAAACCTTCTCGTTTCTGCAACATGCTTGGTGTCCAAACCCACATTTTGTCATCAATGTCATAAGCTTCGACGCTGGACAACCAGCGTGAGTTGTGCTCAAGCCCTCCCGCTACATAAATGCAACCCTCCAAGATTGTGCACCCAAATTTTCGCCTACCAACGCTTAAGTCTCGCAAACGAATCCATTTAGTTACAGACGCTGTTTGGATGCAATTGCACCAAAATTCGGTCGAAGATCTGCTGATTTGTGGACGAGTTCCTCCTATTGCAAACAGTTTGTCACCCTGCGCAATCACAACAGAGTTTTCCTTCCCGGGATAATAGACGGGATGGTAATCAGTATCAGATGACTTAGTCTGCGACAATGATTTTTCTGTAGCATCAAAGACTGTATATTCTGATTGGTGTCCAAACTCATCTCGTTTGAGCGTGATAGCGATATGATTGCTGCTACAATCTTCAGTGAAACGACTCCGTTTTATTTCACTGATTTTTGCCAAGATCTCTGGATAGTCCTCTTTCACAAGCTTGTTACTCCTCTCAGCTTCATTCAAGTATTTTGTCTTAAGTTGCTGCAGCTTAATTCGATCAAACAACTTAGGAAAATATTCCTTACGTTCATTTTTCCTGTGTTCAGTCCAGGAGGTAATACATTTAAGCAGATCCATGCCATTGTTATCGGCCTTCAAGTCCAAAAATGATTCAAAGTCATGAAATTCTAACTCGTTGATCTTATTGCTAGAAGACAAATTGATGCTGAAATCGACTCTTCGCGCAATGCTCTGAGACATTGCATTGTATTTGTTCAACAATATCCAGTCTGCCAGGAGTGTGTCTTCATTGCTGTTGGCAACAATAAAATCAGTGCATTCTGCCTTGATGAGTGGAATTTGTAGAAAATCTGCAGCTGCCAGCACATCACCAACATTGTCACAGGTTAATAAGTCGTCGTCAGAGTAAAGCCCATCAACAATAATCTTCATGATATCAACAGGTATTCCGATAATGTTTGTTGAATTTTTACAATTGTCATGCAAATCTGATGAGAGAAGGGTTTTGAAATATTCAGAATGTGGCACCAACACACATTTATGCACCCTAAATTCCTCACTCGCAACAATAATAGTAAAATCGCACAAAGTTTTAGATGTTTTTCTGTCTTCGTTAAGGTACTGCCAAACACCAGTTGCCTTTTCCTTCTTTGAGCGATTGTAAAGTTTCTCTTCATAAGCAGGGTAACTACAGTCGGAGAAATCCGTGTCTTCATCAGAATAGTCTCGAAATAGATACCGGTCGCCATAGGAATAGGGTACATCAAACTCATCGAACAAGTCATAGTCATCAAAAAAATTCAACCATGCCATAGTTGCTTAATATGTCCTGTAAAAAACATACCTTAATAAATAAACAAACCTTTCATATACAGTTATGCATAACTTGGAGATAAAGTAAAAGCAACTCACAAAATTATAATTACGCACCGGTGGTCATTATTGGCTTTTTATTTGCACTAGAGCAGCCTATATATAAAAATATATAATGATAAAAATCAAGCTGGCAGAATCAAGTTAACCAACTTTTTTAATAAATAAGGTTACCTTTCAAATGTATCACATAGCCTATATAGGCTATAACAAGATTTACATAAAATATATTATTTTAATGACTACAGTATTTCTGACAACTAACATCCTGTCCCTATACGTTAAAAGTCGTCTGCGAGCTGTGTTGCGTATTATACGATTTTTACACAGCGGCAAACAAGCCGTGTTTGACACTTAACAAGTGTCCTCACGTCATGCGATAGTCAAAAAATTCTAGATTTGCGGAACCATAACCTAAAACATTAAACCTTACAGTTATCTAATAAAAAATGCCAGCTCACTTAATTCTGCCAGAAAGTTTCTGCCAGCTTGACATTGTCTGCCAGATATTTTATGCTAGTTTCATGTACATTACATCATAATATAACGCACACAGAGCAAATAATGCACAAGCACAAATTGGCGCAGTGGTTTCCAATCTTTTCTGATTCGCGGCGACTCGTTTTTAGTAAAATAAACCGCGGCACCATAAACCGGTGTCGTGCCAAATTTGTTCCAGGCATTGTGATGTAAAAATGACTTAGCACAAGTTTTTCGATCAAAAACCTTGTATTCCTGATGAGTTTGTATGTATTCTTTTCTTGTTTATAAGTTAGGTTTGTAACCTTGCAATTTTTTTCTAAACCCGAGGGTAATATCCTGGGTTTTCAAGAAGAAAAATTATGCCGAGTCATGCCAAACCTCTACGTCTTAATGCCCGGAACAAATTTGGCACGACACCGGCAACTACAGCCTACTTGCTTGCTTGTTTTGTTTTTGCATTGTTCTTACATTGTTTACAAACAAGCTGGTTACTGCTTTACCGGCAATGTAAAAAAAGAACAATAAGCCTACTACCGGACTTTTAAAACCAAACAAAAGTGTTAAAACAAAATTTTGTGTGCTTAAAACATTAGCTGCAATTTAATCCCTTATTTTGTTTGAAATCTCTTGGTAACTTTTTGTGCCGTTGTTGTAGTATAGTGTTGTGTTGTGGTGCCAATTTGTCACCCAATTGTGACGTTATGAATGATTATATGACGTCACCATAGGAGACAATTTGGCACTATATCGTTGTTGGGAAACACTGAACTAGAAAAAGATGAGCTCCAGTCAAGGTATTCCATGGAGAACGCGGTTAAATAAAACAGTCAGATATGACATCGCGTAGGCCACTTGTTGATACTACGTAATCAGTGCCACATTCACACACCTCGGAGTTTGCCATTCCCCTTATTTTGTACAAGGCTTGAGTGGAAATCCTGGATGCCGGTCAAGCCGTAGCCAAGCCATTCTGGGCAGCTATAGTCCGGTAACGTGGAGTTGGCGTCGATAATGAAATTGCAAAGTCTGACAGGAGTTTTCTGCCACGTTTCCCCTTATAGTTTGCCCAACAAGCTGTACTGATGCCTGGGTAATGCCGTTAAACCCAGATAAGCCAATTTTAATGTAAAAATAATGTTATGACCCTAAACTTATCCTAAACTTAATTAACTTGCCTTGTGATATAGGAAACTTTCACTAAAACATTCTTTTAATCGCAAGAACAAATTGAGAAGTAACACAGAGACTTGAGAAAAATAAAAGTTAAATTGATCTTTTTGTTTTGGCAAAAATGAAGCAGCGTGGGGTCCAGTTCAGACGCATCGTTTGCATCGGCCTGTAAGGTCGGAACGTCTTGCGTTTGTCTGTGAAACTAAAATTTATTTTTAGACCGATTTCAAGAGTAATTCAAAGTCTGTACAGGTCAATTCTCAATCTTGTTCCAATTTACAGAACAATTCTGACTTTCACCAACGATCTAGAAGTTCCACTAAACGTTATGGACGGACAATTCTTACAGATGCAGTGACGTATCTTTTCAGCAAAGTAAAGTTTCGTGAAATATTAAGTCGCGGGTCACGACGAAAACTGCTGCCCAGATAACGATTTTTACGACGAATTTTAATTAAAGGCCCAAAAAAGAGATGTTTTTATTTAACTAATCGAACTGATATCGTGGACCCCTCTCAACATTACAGTAGTTTACACAATATCTTTGCAATAAATTTGACAAAAACGTTATCTTCTCCATAACCACTCAACCAGGTAGGCTATGCGAGGATTCTATCACACACTTAGGCGTTTTTTGCGAAACTAAACTAAACTATTTCTAAAAGATACCAACTAATGTTTCCATCAGCTGTCCGTGAACAAAGAAACACAAACTATTATTTCTAAATTGACCGATCACTTTTTAAGCAACTTCGCTATTAAGTTGCGACGCAAACATTAAAACACGAGGCCCATGGAAAGAATGCGGTAACAAGATTAAGGCGGAGTGCCACACCGCTTAATATACATTTCACAAGCAGAGGCTTTTCCCAGTGACACTGTCAAACATGGTTATAACGCACAAAACTTCAACTCTTCATTTACATTCTTAGTCATTTTACAGGTCTGTGGCCGACGCCAGTCCAAGTGTAGCTCGAGATGCCAGGTCACAAGTCTGTCTTCGTCAATATGCGAGGCCACATTTCGGCAGGTTCGCATTCAAATCCTCTGAGGTAGGAAGCGTTTTCGTTTTTGAAGGGAAGACAAACAGGAGAGGAACTTTTTGGTGAAAGATTCTGGTATTCAGAGTTGCTAAATGCAAACCACAAATGGTATACGAGACACGTAAAATATAGAAATCTTATATCTTACCGTAAGGTTTTGTATGGATAGCTAACTAGCACAATTGCATTGTACGCCGCTAACTGACACATACCACATTTTACTTTGCAACGAAAGCAGTGCCGTATTAGAGTACAAGTTAAATAAAATTCGTTTCCACAGGACTTAAAGACCGCACTTTTTATACTGCAAAGTAAAAACTTTACTATCTATCCAGTAGATTATGATCTCATTGAATCTGAATCCGGCACCTTGTAATAAAAATTTGTTTTGCAACTTACTGTTACGAAAGACCCGAAGTTGTGTTGATTGACGGCACTGTCGGTTCCGAGGTTTCTGAATCATTGAAAACAAACAAGAAAAATCAACACCAAAACTTCAATCTTAGACTGTTCATCGTTAGCTTATGAAAAGCTTTAACGACCCATCAAATAAGTAAAGCGGGTGTTGTCCGGTGAATGCTTTAAAGACGGGAAAATCAAAGATCCGCAACAAGCTTGATATATTGGGCTTACCGACTGGTACGTGTAGGCAGCGTATGAACTCGGTCGGTGAGATTTTCTTGTTTCGATCACTGTCGCAATATCGAGCGTACTTCCGCAAACATCGTTTAGGCGAAACTTGCGTCTTAAAAATCTTCCTAATTGCTTTAGCTTCTTTTTTGTTCATTAGATGATCGCGGTTCCGATCCAACCTTCGGAATAGTGCCAATACTTCGCCCTCCGTGAGCGTTCGACTTGCGTCAGTGCTGAAGAGTTATTAATTTTAATTAACAACGTTGAGTAAGAATCCTCTATAGCAGTGATAGCTAGCGTTAACAGCTGTCATCGACCAAACTAATTTTTCTCCATTGAAAGATAGGAGTTCCATTACCGCTGCCTATCATTCGACGGGCTTCAATAGGCTGAGTAATTGGGAAACGTGTTAAAGTCACCATTAAACTCGATTTAATAACAAGCAAAAACCGCGAGGTAAACTCGTGTCAACGAAAATGTTGCGGAAACGTGTTTAAAATGATTCATAGCCGCAGACAAGAAGACGACACAGCAAGGCACAACAAGACAAGGCAACAAACAAATACAACAAACATAACAACAGCCTCATACCTTCGTGTCTCGCCAGCGTCTTCGTGATCCACTTCGCGTCGAATCGCGCTATGAAGAGATTTGAGGAAAACTTGTGGTTTAGGGCAACCTGAACGTTAACAAAGCGATGAAAATTCATTATTGAGTTAACACCTCGGGTTACTACAGGTCAACACAAGTTCGAAGGTTACTAAAAGTCAGAAGACGACTTTGGCCGAAAACCTTTTACAAGCCTGTAAGTTAATGCTGACTACACAGGTCAGGTTAATAGAAATAAAATACCAACCGGGAATCACAACCCTTGCTGATTCGGAAGCAGCGATCGGGCAATTCGGGCGCCTGTTTCTAGAAAGATACAAATGAATATTTAAATCGGCGCAAAAAGCTAAATAAACAGCGACCGAAAAAGAACAAGATACAAGATACGGTATCACGAATAACCTTTAATTAACCTTATGTTAATGCACTTACTGAACAGTCGTTCTTGGAATTGGACGACCCGTGTCACGAGTCGCGCACCAACAGTACCCGGTGCTGGAATGGCATTGAACTTGGCTGAAGTATCGCATTTCGTCACCTTTGTAATATAATTTTGTGTTTAAGTCCACAGTTTAGTTTTTAAGAAAAACTCTCCATGACCTGGTCAAACGTGTAAGTTACAGTCAACAATCACCTTCGCAAACGGGAATGTAAACCCCGCTCTGAGCTTGTTGTAACTGCATCGCCTTTTTCCTCTCGTCTTTGCAAGTTCGTCTTCGGTCTGTGAATTAAGGGATGTATGTTAGAACTTTGAGGCTATTTCTTTTTCCGTAAAGTCTAACATAAGAGCTGCAGTAGTGTTGTCAAAACCGGGGCTTTGGTTATTGCGAAAATTTCGAAATTTATCGTCGGAAAGCGTTAAAAACGAACATCTCATGGAGTAAGTTTAAATTATAAAAAATAAACACAATAAGAACAAAGCCACCAGATGGCAGCAAGTCAATGAATACCTGTCACCATGTCAAGGGTGATAAAGATTAAACAATTTGATGCAAATGTATAAAAAAGGATTAAAGTGAAAGACAGCGATTTAAATTTAAATGATGCCGAGAAAGATAACACGCGTAGTACCGCGAAACGATCGAAACGAAGTTGCGCTCATCTCAAGCTGAGCTCATCCCGAAAGCTATATTATAGAACCGAGCGCTATTTGCGCCTGGAGTAACCGAGTTCAAACAACGCGTTTTTATGAAAATAATGTCGAGACTGTGACCGAGACTATGACATATCGGCCTTTTCTAAGTGCATATTCTGTGTCGCTTTGGGGAATTATGTCGTGCTCAACTGTAGTGGTCTTGGGTCTCGCAGCATTACAGACGCGATAGGTGTAAAATATACGTAGAACTATTTGAGTATATGGTTAGCCACGTTTAAAATTCTAGAGCCGATCATCAAAAAAGCAACGCTCAGGAATCGCGACAGAATACGAAGGGTTTACATCAACTCGACATTTTTAGCTCGGTGTCGTCATTTTACAACACGCCATTTTTTCTATCTCTTTGTTCACTGCTGGCTTATTTATAGTCGTTGTTGTTGTTGTTGTTATACTGTTAAGCTGTTTTTATCGGTTTTTCTTTCGCAAATTAAACAAAAAAAAGTAAATAAAGTCGTCCAAAACATGATGATAATAGTAAGATCGTACTGTGTTCGCAATACATAACAGCGGTGCTAACTTTATCGTCCAATTACAAAAAGGCGTAACTGAAGCTTTAACCTAGCTTACGCAGTAAATGTTATCAACGAAGAAATTGAGAATTGTCCAAAAAGGGATCCAAAACGGAAACGCATAGGAGGGTTAAGACAAGTCACAAGAAGAGCTTTAAACGGTCCAAGCGTGAATTTCCCCTCCGATGTGTAATTCCAATATCCTGGATTAAGCGTTTAAAACAGGTGACTAATACGTGTTTGTTGTGTCACAATGGCCGGGATCACACCGATTATTCTGGGGATTACTCGGAGCATGAAACCCACGCGATGTTCAGCGATTTTCTCATTTCTTTCTGATACAGCGTTAACTGCTTAAATTTTCCTGGTAATTCGCGGGGATATGCGGGATTTGGATACCGGGTAGCTATAGCGGGGATGTGTTGGCTTGGTTTAAGTGTTATTGGACGAGGGTATAGAATTTATCACGATCCCGGTCGGTCTTAGAATTTCCTGCCCATTTTATATATATAAAAAAATAAAAACAAAAAACAAAAAAGTCACTCGATGCAAAGCACGATCCCCATTCCCTCTGCGTCAGGTCGTTGCTTTCGTCGGAATCGCAAATTTCGAAGAAGCAAGCCCTCAGCTTAAACCGTCTCAGCTCCCTTGCTCGCCGAAGCTTGCGAACTTCTTTGTAATTTATTCGGCCGTTCTGTAAACAAGCACAAAGCTCGGGTTCGGTTCCGCTTTACAAGGAATTATACGTTTGAACATACGACAGTGAAGTAACATTCGTTGAAAATACGTCACGATGACGTCACACCTACGTGATTCGTGTCGAGCTGATTGAATTTCCACGTGATGGCGCTACTCTCTCTTTCCAGGTCAGAAATCGTCGTCTGTGAGCGTAGAAGAGACGAAAAGAATTTAAAATTCGATCACAGGTCAAAGGTCACCGTAATAAGAGAAACGAAAACTCGTCTTTTTTTCACATTGCTTATATACTGGTTTGATATAATTGCTGCAAAAAATATCAACATAAACATCCTATAAACAAGCGTGCCACTTACACTTGGCGTTCGAGAGTAGACGTCAATGGCATCGTTTCTAATTATGTCAAAAATAGCGATCTGATCTTCGCTCGGGCAGTTTCCTGCGAAAAACGACAATGCCTTGAATTTTTTAAGCTTGTACAGTGTCGAGCCGGCACCAACGAGTCCGACTCATGTGTAGATAGAAACGCACGATTTCAACTGAAGTACGCAACCGCGCTATAAAAAGCAATCCGAGGCAGCAAAGCACAAGTCGATGTTGCTGCTTGTCTGAATCATTTCGTATTTTCATTGGTTCTAGCTGCCAACATGTTTCAACTGGATTTGACCAGTCACCACCAAAACAACTTTGCGCTTTGGTTTATATTAGAACATAATAACATTTCGCGTGTTTTATTACTTAAAATGACGTAGCAAACTTACTTGGTAGCGGGAAGGGGAATCCATCTAAAACGCAGAAAATCTGATATTACTCGGTTATAAAAAATGTCATAATTTTTCCTTATTATTACATCAAATCTAGATCTTTTTTAAGTGTGAGAACAAGACAGGTTAACAGCCACTTACCAGCTGTGGTAGTTCTGGCGGTTGTCGTGTCCGGTCGATTCCCGGCCCCCGGGAGCATGGATGCTGTCGAAATACAACAGCGCATTTATAAATCACAATTTTCTCTAAGAAGACGTGGGATTACCGACTGACTGATATTTCTTATCGGATTCCTCTTTGCTTTGTAACGAGGTAACCCCTAAATTAGGACGTGAAATAAGATTGAAATCCACTTACGTGTGAACAAACAAACAATCCATTCGCCGTTTGAGATCTGTTGGTCGTTATCGGTATCGCAAAGTTGCAGGAAGGATTCGACGCAACTTCGAGCTTTGTTGAGGAAAGTTCGCAATTCTCTAGAATTAATGTTTCCGTTCTAGCGAAAACAACAATCTTTGCAAACAAATGTCATTTAACTGTAGTAGTCTTGAATTATGATATTTATGTTATTTTTGGTTTGTTTTATTTATTTCCATTTTCACTGGTTCTGCCTACAAAAAAGAGACGTAGTGTACCAAAAACTTTGACTAAAATCATGATTTCGGTACAGACCAAAACAAAAAACAACTCTGTCTCTGTTTCTCTAAGACTTTGAAATTTCCGCACAGCCAAGAGTTGAAATTCAAAGGCATTTTTCTCTAGCTTAAAACAATTCCGACAATATTTTCAGTGTAGACCCAGCGGCAACCAGTTTTTAACCTATATGTTATCATTGACCTTTGCTAACAAGTTTCAAAGACCACTTAGCCTCTAAATGAGCTAATTAGTTGTGTTAAGGAAATTAGCTGCACAAGTAGAGGAGCCGTTTAGACTGTAAATAGGTTGCTGCCTAAACAGATTTTGAATGTTTTAGCATCGTTACTAAACCCGTTATTGTACTTGTAACGTTGAGGTAAGCTGTCTTAACAAAGATGGTGTTACGCGTCTTTTAACGCCTCGTGGTTCCATCTGACGCTGTCATCATGTAAAAGTGAAAAACCCGCAAGTGCTATCAGTTTTGATTTCGGGTTCAAGTGACAGGGTTCTCAACGCGACGATGATTGAAAGGAAAAATAGCCTGTCTGGGTATTTTTGCCCCCGACCCATCCATCACTGTACCCAGTTTGTGAACCCGACGCCTCATGACCTGACAAAACCAGATAGCGCCCATGCGTAAGTCGATACATAAATAGCTAATTAAGGGGTAATTATTCTGATTTGCAAAACTAACGCCAGCACTTCGAGAACGCCTATAAATCTAAACATGTAGTATACGATTTTTACTTGGGCTTTGTGTTCTTTTTTGATGCTGGGTGAGCGTCTTAACCCAGTGTGGTTATTTTTAACTCGTTCATTTTCTCTGGTCTGTCACGAATGACGGCCGAGTTGACAGGCAGCAAGTTTATTGCAACTTAAAACCATCTTTTATCACATTCCAGCGTGAAGATGCAACAATCAAGGTCACAGTCAGTGGTTTTATTAACGTCACAGGCGACAAGAAACACACCAGGAATTTAAATAACCGCTTGTCCAAAAATCCGTTTTAAACCCGGCTATTTCCACCATACGTGAAATATGGCGATTGTCAGGGAACGAAGGAACGCCAATTTAAGAGTCCTGTTTGGGGTTGAGATTGTGGCAATGCTGAAACCTATCATCGTTGTAAACGACGTCTAATCTGTGACAAAGGAAATCTTCACTTAATCGGTCGGGATTGCTAGACAGACAAGCGGCTTTATCGGTTTGTTTGTCTTTCAGATTACGGGAACGAAAGCAATTATTGTCGGCGGTTCAAAATTGTTTTCACCGGGGTGACGTGAGTATACTTCCTCGTAGGACTTGTCCGACAGGAATTAAAATCCACCTACGTATAAGCAAACCACTCTTTTGAAAATGTTAAAGGACGAATCGCCTTCTAAGAAAACAAAAATAGCCGCAAGAGAGGCTTTCTGTCGTTTTAAGTGCACCTAATTGTCAAGAAAAACTCAACACTTCCCGTTTATACAAGAAAGAGTACGACAACGGCGAGGTTTATTTGTCAAGTGTCAGGTGTCGTGGTCTCCTAAAAACTTTTGTCAAAATGTTAGGTGAACATACAGAATATTTATAGGTATAACCGCTATGAGGGAAATCATCACCCCTTTGTCGGTAACGAAATCTCGTTATTTTCGAAATAAATTGTTTTTTTTTTGTTACCACTACGAAAAAACCTAAACCATGCCAAAACATCGACCCTTCAGCCGTCATAAATAGCCATCGATGGTGAGGAACATTAAAACGAATAAAATTTTATTTTGTGTAACTGTACTTACGGAGTTTCCGTCAACTCTCGAAAACTTCCAGACCAAAGCATCTCTCAAAGTATCGTCGGTGGCAAGCGAATGATGAAGCTGAATAAAATTGAAACTTGTTTTAAACTTTAGCGCTTTTACTGTAACATTTTCAAACGACGAGAGATTTCAGAAATCCGCGAGGAAACAAAATCCCTTTTAAGTGTTCAAATTACGGTGTAGTTGATTGTGGAATAAGCAGAAAATATATTTACGAGGTCTTTACTAGAGACAAAATGCAGCATTTTTGTAAGATCCACTTTTATTTTTGCCAAGTTTCGCCGACGCATGCTTTAGATAATTACACCTCAAATAATTAACTTTAATTTGGAAATACACACACGAGGCGGAAAGGAATTTAAAAATCTTCAGCCACAGCCATTAAAGCGGCGAAAGTGTTTGTAGAACTCGGTCGCATTGACTTTAATTATTTTCGAAAGATATCGAATTTCGTCGGCTAAATATTTTTTCACACCTCTTAGTTTACGCGAGCAAAAGAATCACTCTTTGAATGTTGACAAAGCCGCAAAAGTGTAAAAAATTTTGATGGAAAGTAAACCGAGATACTAGTTACTCGAGTTACTACGAGTTACTTTAAAGCGTTCGTTGCGTGATGGTTGAAATAGGATTTAAAATGAACGACTGACCGATGAAGCTCTGGACGTTTCCCGAAAATCTCTCAGGCTCTCATTGAGGATTGTTTCAACCAGAGTCGATCTCCTGCTCGACGAGCAGCTCTCTAAAAAAAGTTGGTTTCAGTTTCCGAGTGCACGGTCTTCGTTTGCTATTCAATTTGATATTTTAAGTTAGAAGGTTTATGGTATATTTCATATCAATGCTTTCTACATGCACGACGGATGGTAATACAAGCGTGCATGCGGTGACATCATCATGCAAAATTATATGTGTCAAATTATATCACCGGGATTTGCGGCGGGCGCGTATAGTTATAATAGAGCAATTCCAACTCAATCTATCATGTGGCGATGGTAAATTAATAACATACGCGCATTGCTCAGGAAAATTAAGAAATGCAAATTGATACTAAACAACTAATAATCCGACTTACGGGAATCGGAAACTTTATCCCCGAACTGGGAAAAGACTCCACTCGGCTCACATCTTAAACTTGCCGTTCGAGCCGGATTATTATGCTTGTCTGATATTGACTTAATCGGGTATATTTGCTATAGATTTACTGCCACGGGGTTGATTGTCATTAATACCTTGTCCGTCATTCAACGGCCTAAATAATGGAGGGGTACCGAGCCCATGGTTTGAACACGGGATAACCCCTGCCGCGTCCTATATAAAGGGAAAATCTCGCATCTAGCCGGAATTAACCGAAATCACTACGGTTAATACCGGAAGTTACTACTGTATGTTACAACTGGCAAAGTTAAACGCCAGGGTGGTAGCAGCAGTCTAGAAAGTCAGACCGCACGTGCGGACTCACCTGTGGATCTTCGTGTGTCTAAAAGAGAAAACAAGAAGACAAAGTTATGGTCGTGGTATCGTGCAAATTTTTCTTCAGCATCAAGGTTATTTAGCTTCTAAGATCGGCGAATCTCAACGAATACTGTCGGCATTTGAAGAGTCAGAGTAAGTAAGAGTCAGTCAAAGTCAATAGTCAGACTCTTGCATTTAATAACGCTGTTTTTGCCTTTTCCCTGTACGCTTCGAAAGTTCTTTCAGGGCGCACTAGTACAGAGCTATTTTTGATACCACTGACATATGCATATTAAATCAAGGTTTCTCAAACTATGGGTCGCGACGCCAAACGGAGTTGTAAAAAAAATTCAACTCTTATCAAATGATTTTTTTGTTAATTTTTGATTCGCTTTACTGTTTTCATTACGCGGTTCTTTTATTACTGCTCAGTTACTTTCGTCATTAGTGGATTGTGTGCATTTGTGTGATTTCGCCAGAGACAAAAATACCACTTGAGGTTTGTAATGGGTGGTTTATTGTTTTAACATCAATAACGCGTATAGGCTAGGGCCACCCAGCAAGGGGTCGTATAGAATATCTTTTCTAAAATGGGGTGGCAGAACAAAAAAGTTTGAGAAGCCCTGTATTAAATGATGACGTCATGATATATCGGTGTCGCCAAGGGTTTCAAACTTTGACGTCATGATTAAACAAATAGGATTGTAAAAGTAATCGAAGATACCGGCGTGAAGCTGGTTGCCGGCTCTCTGCCTATAAGTTATTCAAAACATAAATGTAATTATCTGATATATGGTCTCTTGTGCAATTATGCTGGTTTGCAGATGAAGTTGCCTACATGCTCCATAGCGTCTTATTAATCTAATCATTCTTAAAATAAGATATTTACCGACATTGAATAAGTAACCAGAGAACCGGTAACCAGTTTCACGCCGGGTTCGAAACTTGGCAATGGACAACCGCTTCGGCAGCAGGAATGTCCTTTATACTTGAAGCACCGGAAATTTACCATCTAACTTTACCGCGCTGTACAATAAGTCAAACATAGCATCTAGTTCCGTGACAAATTCCCCTGTTATTTCACAACGTCATCCCCTCTTTTACGATTTCAGGAGCAAATTTTGTAACGAGCTAGCTGTCAATCAAATTGGCTGGACGCATATCGGGCGAGGGTAGACGCCGTTATGGCGAAGATTACCTCAATAAGAAAACTAGGAAAATCTGTTTAATGGCCCGCCTTACATGAGACTAATATTTTATCTCGAATTATCATCAACGTTTGACATTTTGACCTCATAATCCTTTCTTTGTTACTTGGTGACGAAAAAGCCTTATCACGCATCGAAAAATTTCACTTTAGCCTTGAACATGAAAGTCAAATTTATCGAGAATCTTTTGTAATCGTATTTGTCGTTGACAAGAGGAATTTTCCGGTTCAACCACACGAATACCAGTTGGTTTTAATAAAGTCTATTTGATACGACGGACTACAGGTGCGTAGTAGACAATGGAAAAGCAAAATCTAATAAAGTCAGAAGAGACACCTGTTCGTTCCATTAATAACCCCAGCAATACAAAGGAAACGAACCTCTAAAAAAATTCGTGTCTGTATGTCAATTGTTTTGTCCAGTTGCTTGGCACGTGAGCGTTTTTAAGAGAAACACATTCTGCCAACGCACCTGTGTCACTAGTGACGTTATTTTCTTACCGTTATCGTTAATTTAAACGCTGAGAGAGCGGCGTAACGATCACAGCGTCATTAGGGTGTGTATTTGGGAACTGTTTGCCAAGTCTTACAGTCGCATTATGTACTCCTATTACAATGGCCCCGTATTTCCAGGCTATACGCGTTGAATTCATCGAGCATTTATCGAAATAACATACAATTTTTTTTGATCGTGCGCACGTGTATGACGCCCCCTTCACTGTTCAATTGCTCTGCGTCTGACATTTTACAAATTATTGTTAAATCCTCGTCATTTCTAAATGGACTTCAAGAAAGTGGAGCAGCAGCCAAAATATGCGGTTGTTAAATATTTAGCCAAAAATGCACGCGGTCAGTTAGCATACGTAATCGAGCTGAAACATTTAGTCAGCAGTGGGTACAAGATTTTGCCTTTTTGCATTAAAATCGCTTGTGCATAGAAGGCCGAGCATTTAAAAAGATGCTGATACTTACTGCTGGCTTCACGTTTCGGACAGTCGGGTTTTTCCCGCAGCACTACGGACCCGGTCACCATTTTTCCATCCGCCTTGGCGCACCAGCAATACTCTCCGTGGCATTGGGTCGTTGCGTAGCTGCCATCACTTGTGCAGCTCGGCACGAAGATTGGCGCCATACCAGTCACACGTTGCTTGTAGAGTGAGTAGTTGCTTGCCTGAAAACACGAGCCCTCTGTAAAAATCGGCAGAAAACAAGCTCTAAAATACGCAGAAATTAACGTGTCGTAAAAAAAACTCTACGCCACACATTATTGACGATCGTCAAAAAATAACCAAATCAAGTAATAACATATGTGAATGTAGAATACTTTCGTACCCTTGCATTTGCCTCGCGTGACTTTAAGTAAAGGGTCTGCGCATTGTGCCTCCTCTGCCTTGCATTTCGAAACATATGTCCTGCCGTCATTTCCGCAATACTTCCGTCTCTTCGCTCCCTCGCAACGGAGATTGCACGCCGGATTTCCGCTAATCAGCATTGGCTGAAAGGTTGAAATTTAAAACAGATTGTTTGATTTAATCTGTTACACGCAATAATAAAGTATTCGTGATCAATACAGAATATAACATGAAAACAACTAATACATAACATAGCGTAGTCGTTAGCCCAAAAGATCAAGTTTCCATAGAAATGTATAAACAAGGACAACAAAATAAAGGTTTGTTTAATTAAGGGTCGCTGGTTGAAGGCAATTGATCTAGGCCCCTCGCCAAATAATCTTTAACATGAACGGCAGCCAAACCACAAAAGTTGAATGTAGTCTGTAAAATTTGCGACGCTTGCCGTGTGAGGACAAAACAGCTATTTACGACAGTCACTGTACAAACGTTTTCGAATTAAGATACCTTAAGATCAAAGGTACACAAGGAATGTCACAAATATAGTCTTGTTTGCTTTTAAAGTTTCCCCAATCTCAAGTTAACTTTTACAAGCAAAGCTCCACATTTATCGGGAGTTTTGTACGAAAGGAGTCGCATATTGCCGGGATAGAGTTAAAAAATGGGCCATAACGTAAATGTCATGTACGGCAATATAAAAATAAACACACAGCTACATAGCTATACGTAACTGTGGCTAGTTCATCAGAAAGGGCCATTCTTTCATTATGGTATTCTATCTTAGTGATTTAGTGACGGCGTTAAATTTATTTGTTTCGTGGTTGCCGCAGAAGCCAAGGCCTCGAGACACATTCTGTCAGATACTGTGTAAATAGCGGACCATGTTTGCCTATTCATTCCGACAAGCCTTCACGTTTCAAGACAAAAGTCTAAGCCGCGAGTAGGCAAAACAAACTGCTTTTTGAAGCAGACGATGTAACCGTGTTCTTGATCATAAACCCAACGTAGACTTAGCTTAGAGTTGGTTGTTACAACATAGTTTTGTGGTATGAAAAACATGGAGTTGTATAAACAGAATATCAAATTAACACGGATTTTAACCTGAAGAACTTTCCGGTGATGAATTTTGATCCCAATACTTTAACCAATGAAATGGCCGGATGGTTCTCAAACCTCCAAATCCATGTAAAATTTGTGTAAGATACGATTTTGTATTTAAGAGCTAATTTTCTAACATGTCCAGAAGTTTACATGATATAACAAAACTTTGTTTGCCAACATCTTAAGATTTATGTAACAAGCTCGATAACCACTTCACGTATGACGACCGACAAGTACCAGACATCAATGCTATCTTCTATAATATGCTTACATTTTGATAGAAAGTGCTCAATCGATCCCGGATAACAGATTAGGATGTCTATGGATGACCAGTGTCTGTCTCCTAAAAGCAAACTTGGGCGGCGCAAAACGACCGATGACAGCATGATGACACTGACAACCATTTGACTAACCCTAGATGCCAGGGGTATCTTTTGACGAAGACTTACCGGGCAAAAGAAGCTTAAACGGCGAAAGCAACGAGTAGTAAGCCTAATTTATTACTTGGCCTATAGCATAGAACAAATACATTCGACAAACGGGATGTTTAAATCTCATAAAAGTTCAAGGAACTTTGGGAGGAGTACAAAGTCCGCAAAGCCGCGATTTGCCACCTGTATAAGTCGCACAGGAACTGCCAATCCAAAGCGACTAGACCTGACGACTATAATGACGTCACAATGCCTGACGCCGTTTGCCAAACCGCAAGACAAAGTGCTTTCAAGGGTTAGACCGTCTAAGCTCACTTGGAAAACAATTAATGAAACTGGTCGTGAGACGAGTGGCATTAATAGTAGTCAAAGTAAACGAAACGAATCGCATTTTCCAATTGTCTTTGGGTTTGAAAAGGCGTTCGGGCGAAAAACCTCAAGAAGGACGGAGAATCCCAATAAAAGCTTTTTCGTTGCTGTCCGGAAGTTTTTGTTAAGATTTTTGAGATCTTGTTCAATGTTATTTTACTGGTAGTTGTCAACGCAACCTTTTATGGAATCTGGCTAAACCAGTTCCAAGATAATCAACACGTTGCCTTTTCAAGTTTTGTAGACAACAAATGATAAAATATCAACCAACCACGATGCACTTAACCCATAAAGTTATGATTGATTCATATTGCTTGTTAATGTTTAGGCTATTTCAATCAGGCAAGCCGCCACAGAACTAAACATATATCACCCTTCCATTCTATACCACACTTCCATTCCCTGGAATAATAACATTCAGAGAGAGAGTTCGGAAAGTGAATAGGCTACAATCAGCAGAAATTGGTTAAGACTTAATTACTAGTGCTTGTTATGCTTAGGTTCGAAACTCTTTGCTTCTATACAGCTATTATAACGCAGCGCATTGATATAGATACATAGATAGACATAGGTAGATACATAGACAAACTACACCTTGAATGCTGGCCAAAGTCTCACCTGCTTTTTAGCGTGAATTCGAGGTGGACCAGCAGATGACCGCAAGGCAAGCGCAGTCAAAATAAAAGCAAGAAGCAGAAAAAATATCCTGTGCTGCATTTCCGTTGATTCTTGTACCAAGTGGAGAACTACTAGGCAGTCAGGCCACTATACGACAACACGGTAAACTGTAGTTACATGTAACAGATTTTGATGAGCCAGTATAAATCCAAGGGCTTCAAAGCCTGTAATGTGTGGCGTAACCTTTTTCGACCTAAAATAGAGTTTACACCGCGAACGACGAATAAAAATCTTGAACTTTTTCGTAACAATCTCTTCTATCGATTGTTTTTGTCTTTTACGGCGGCGTAATCCGGCAAATTCTTCTTAACATGTAAAGCGCATATTCAGCAAAAAGCTATCCGTAATTAATGTTTTGACTGAACCGTACAAAAGCATTTATTCTTCCTGGCTGTAACAGATCAATCTTAACGTTGAAAAACAGACGCAAAACTTTCACCAGATGTAATTGAACTTCCATTGACTTTTAACGCTAGACTTTAAAAGCATGTAAACAGCAATTATCATTTCCGAAAAGCATTACGATAAGTGGGTCCAAGTCACGTTTATTTACGTTAACTTTGCCCCTATTGTAGTCTCGGCGAAAGCAAGCGAGACTGGCATACAAACGCGCATTTAAAAGCGCCTGCTTTTTTTCCTACACCCGAACTGTCAGGGTGTATGAGCAAATTACGTCGCAACGAACGACCCCTGTATATCGGTTGAAAACATGCCAGATGTTTGAGCAGAGCGGGCAGATTATATACCAGCTCCATCAATGACGTTGTTTATCGACAGTAGGCGAATGAAATTAAACGAAGCGTGACCAAGAAATGATCTATGTAATATTTAGAGTTTTATATGAATAAGCCCGATGTAATGGTCAATTAAATTGGGTCTCGGTGGTTTTAAAAAGTTTTGCCAAGTTTGACACAAAGTGCGAATATTGCTTGAAGCTGTAAACTTAATGTTAAACAAATAGCAAACGTATCAAGCAAAGGCCAATTCCATTTGGAAAAGCGGTGGTTTTTGTTTGAAAAGGCAAAGGCCAGCTGGAATAACAATAAAATCAACTCCATTTTGACGCGGCAGCGGTCTGCCGTGTTTTCATTCCCACGATCTTTAAGAACTCTTCCCTTTTTCTTTTCAATCACCATCACATAAATATCCACCATCAATAATTATAAAGCTTAAAAACCTAATATGTCAATCCAATGCTTTTTTATGTCTGCAAGGCCGCTGCGAAGTAACTTTTGGTGATTTAAACAGGATGAAAATTGCCAAATATACGCCACACTGCCAGATTCCTCATATGAACAATGTCACATGAGTATAGTAACGTCTAAAATTATTTTTCTCCAACTCTAATCTATAAACCTATTTTAACTTTTCGGGGATTTATCCAAAATTTTGATCAGACGTATAAAATACAAAAAAAATCAACAACACCTTTCAGGGACGTAAAAGGATCAAAATATGGCGAAGTTGTTGTATTTTTTTCTGCAAACGGAATTAGTAAGCTCTGCATTGTCTATGCTTCGGCCTGAATTTTTTCAGTAAAGCGCCAAATGTAGGATAAATTTAACGATGTTAAAGCCAAGCCATAAATGTTATAAATTATAACAATATTATAAATGTTTGACGGCTTAAAACTTACTTGCATCAATTTCCACTTCATGCACAAATATAGGATACCGTTGCACATAGCAAAGTTCTTTAGATACGTAGAACAATTTATAAGTTGCACAAGCAGGAATTCAAAGCCCCTTTACATGCTACAGGCAAAAGTGGGAAAAACGGCTTCTATACAGGCTGAAGCCATTTGTAGACCACACCTTGGGCCGTCATTGGTTCACTATGATGGTCAGACTTTAAAAGCGCCACGAATTTCAAATTCAAGCAGATGGCTTTAAAATGCACCAGCTGCGTGATTAGTCTTTGAAGTGCGTCACAATTTATCTTATGATTCAATAAAAGAAGACGAAGGCGTTGGCACTTTCACCAAAACCAACGTCAAGCTGTGAAAAACCAGCAGGAGGTGCGAGGTACAAGTATTTGGAATCTGTTGTGTCTGGAGACTGAATGCCAGGGAAGCGAAGCTGTCCAAAGTTTTAAAGGCAGCTTTCCACTAAGAAACTTTCCCCAGGTCGCAACTCTTTTTGTAAAATGGTGCAAAACAAGAAATCGTCAAAATCGGGATTTTCTGACGGTAAATTAACTCATTACATAATTTCGAAATACAGTAACCTGCATTAAGCACCGAACTTGCTGGTATCATAACTATATTGACGATTGCGCTTCGTAATTAATACGTCCGACCGGCTGAAATATCATGTGTGTTCTTGAGATTCTGGAAGGTGACAATGCACGAAATGTAAACAACCCTTAGTGCTGCATCCTAGCGGTAAACTTAACAACAGAATGTCCCAAGACTGCGAACAGGTTTGTCTGCCTCGTATACGGCAAAAATAGCCTGGGTCAGGAATACCTCAGTTATTCAACAATTAGCGCAACCGAACGTTGAAAGCTTCACCAAGTCGAACTATTCTTGTATGAGGAGGTAGTGAAATTATGAACATTCAGGAAACACGGCGTGTATACACAATTGTGTTTTTTTATTTTATCAACTACCAGTAATAAAGCAAACTACTTTTTATATAAAAAAAACTAACACAGTTACACAATGCACGATGTCTTTGCCGCGTCTTCGGAGTTTTACAGAACGAGAGAAATCAGAAATACAAAAAAAACAGCTTCACTTTGAAAGATTTGAATAAAAAAATAGAATTCTCCAGAACTGAGCCCTCGATAAGATCAAAGTGATTTCGTCTGAGAAGCAGCAGAAAACAGCCAGGCAGGTCAACTTTTCTATGATTGAAGCAATGTTGGCACTACGTTGGCGCTTCACTCTTGGGGGTAATGACAATGACTACGCACTGGTTGCTACAAATGTAAACTACTTCTAATAAACAACGTTATAAATCTCAAAAATGCACACGACTTCAAGAGAAACGTAGGATTTAACCACGGACAAGTTGTTCAGTTTTAAGGCTTGTTGGGAGCATCCTGCTTTATAGGTTCTTCTCTTGGTGAAGTCTCGGACGAACCTGGAAATTTAAAAACAAATTTTTTTTAGCTTTTTTGCGTCTCTCGTAACCATTAGAGCCTTATTTTTTAAGACAGGTCGATTCATATACTATAACTAATTAATAACTAGTTAACTAATAACTAGTTAATCGAGCATTCGAGCGTCAGTGTTTAGAATTAGGAACAATTGCGACGATTATGCTAATATGGCCCCATATAAACTCGGCTTTTTAGCCTAGGGGTAGGCCAATAATGCATGGAAGGTTGTTGGATAAACGCCCAATGAGAGTACACGACCGTGTATTGGCAAGGTATTTAAGTACATGCTTGAAGGTGGGCATGAAGATGGGCTTCCTGTCAACTCAATCTAAATCTTCACCAGCAGGCTTGGGTTCCTGTATAAACCGGCTAAAATTCGCCATCAATGAAAGGAATGCTTGGAACTTGTCTTACTAACGCCGACGCACTTTTTCATGCCATCAAATTTCCCGGAATCTTTACATGAACTGTCACGGACGTTGTTGTCGGTACAAAGCAAAGCATTAATCGAACAAAATTTTCACTGGGTTCGTGTCAAGGTCATACTTGGACAAGCTTCGTCGTGTTGCATCGATGTCGGCACGTCCACCTCGTTGTACTCGTCATACTCGTCCCCGGAACCTCCCTCTTCGTCTTCTCCGCTCCCGTAACTCGTCAACGGTTTCGTTTCGCTGACAGACAAATCCACCACCACGTTCCTCCCATCTGGATCGGGGAGGAAAAGAAGTTTTTTTAATTTTTGAAAGCAGCAAAATTTTTAAAATTAACGCTAAAAACACTTCAAATTAATAACCTGCATGAACGAACGATATTCGACAAGAATTGGTGGAGATGACGACATGACTAACTAAACCATCATCACAACAAAACTTTAATCAATGACAACAGGTGAATCGAGAACTAGACTCGTACACCATATTGGTAGTGTTGGGTATTTCATAACCAGAGGGAATTAACACTGTGTTATGCAAGAATTTCATGACGTCACATGTGCCATGAATGGCACCAAGTTACTACCAAGGTTGTAACCAAGTAAATTTTTCAAATCCGAATAGATTCGTCGATTATCGCGTGTGTGGATGATTCGACACTAACAACAAGGCGAACCCGAATACAATATTACCAACAGATTGATCAACTTTGAAAAGAAATGATGATCTAGTGCAGTTCTGGCCAACCCGCGGTCCGCGAGCCGCATGCGGCTCTTTGCCTGGTATTATGAGGCTCTTTCGTTCATATTGAACCTTCGAAAGAGAGCACATTTTACCCATTTTAGGCAGAAAAACAGAAAAGTAATCTCTACTGGCTAATGTTGAATTGATATTTGCTAAATAATGACTGATTACATCAGATTTCGACCCAGAATAAAGATGCAACTGAAACAATATTTCATGCACTATTATGACGTAATAAGAAAAAACGTCATAAATGATAATGTGTATGATGTGGCTCTTTGCGGTTAAAACAGTATAGAATGAGGCTCTTAGTCTCTGACTGGTTGGCCACCCCTGATCTAGTGTCTTGGCTCAGCTAAAGGAGGATCAGCATTTCTTACAATGAAGATCATTTACCTAACGTTGTTGCTTTCTCAATTGCCATTTACACATTAGTTTTTGAATTAAAGCAATTCGTTTAGCGATTAAGTCATGTTTCAAACAAGATTTGACCAATATTTGATTAAAGTATTATCGATTGGTGCTGATAGGAATAGATTTAGGATTGGTTCGTGTCGACCTACAATGATAGTTGGATTCTTGCGAGCCCGAACAATCTTCAAATCCTCCTCAAATGCCTAGTTACTGTACACGTTGGAAAGTTTTCGACTGGGAATCGCCTCAAGGTTTATGAAAACACATGAAATTCTGGATGATGCAGATGGCCATGACAACGTTATTGAAACTCACAAATGATCCAGTAACATGACTCACCAGAGCTCGTGTTCTGATGATGCTTTCGAGTGGATCCACTTTGCTCATCTTTACACTCTTCTAATTCTTCAGGATCTGATTCGTCGTTCGATTCGCTCTTATCAGATTTTTCATCAAGTTCCTCTTCCGCTACTATTTCAACCTGGTCAATATTGCAAACAACGACACATAAAGATCAAAACATCGACACAAACACGGTTTGACTTTGTGAAATGACCCAATGCCTAGATTATATTAACAGGTAATATAGGTAGACACATACCATGATATTTCTCATAACTCATGGTCTCACATGTATAGATATTAGATAACCTATGAGCTGGGCATACTTAGGCTGAGATTTTAAAATGGGCAAACGGATAGACTTGGTAACGTAGCTTTTATGACATTCGTACTAATTGTAGGAAATTACCACAGTTTTAGGAAAACATTCTTTTCCTTCCTGGCCATCAGCTACCATGTAAAGGCACGCAAGCTCGTTGAAAAGAACTTCTGATATGTCGATTACGAGCTCTTCGCCGCACTCAGAGAAGTGGTAACCAAGGAACTTGCTTAAGCATTGGTTTAAAACTGACTCGAGTTGACTTGCAAACTCTGTGTTAGAATCTGAAATATCACATTATTTTTGTTGAGTCTCAGGATAAATTCTCAGGTAAAAATGCAATAATAAGATGCCAATAGTGTAACACCATTACCCTTGCATTTCATTAATTATAATTAATTATCTGGCATTACGTTTATTACTGGATTTTACACATTTCACGTAGGCTGTAGCTTAAAACGATTGTTTTAGGACAGCATTTGTAAAAGCATACATTGCAACTACTATTTCAGGCTGTTCTGATCGGTGGTAAACGCCATTTGCTTAAAACTAGCTGACGCTATTGAGACTGCTGGTGTTAACTTTATTTACGTAAGCTGAATGGTGTAAGACTGTTGTTCGAAAAGAGCATAAATATGGCTAAATATCACACTTAGGATGTTGTCATAATTGAATCTTTACAGCCTCACATGCGATAAACTGTTATTTGGATTCAATTAAAATTAGAACCAACCTTTATCTCCGTCGCAGTCAGGCACATGCTCAGCTGTGACTACTTCCCTTACAAACTGACAGAGCTCCTTTATTTTATCAGCAGTGCAGACTTCATCACGAGATTTGATCTTTGGGATTACCTGCAGTGAAAATATTGTTATGAGTGAAAAACCTGAATGTATACATATGCAAATTATATATACAGTAGAAGTAAACAGAGTAGGTTTTGATGTTAGTTTGGGCAAAAACTTAAGCTTTTATTAATCAGATACTTGAGGTATGTGTGTCTGTTAAGTATTTGTACGTGTCACAAAAACCATTTGATGACCAAGCAATGAAATTTAACATAAAAACTACTTCTCAATCGACATAGCAACGAGGTTTCAAAAATCCAAACCTTTGATATAACTTGTTTGATGAGAGCATCCAACCTCTGCGCATCAACTTGAGTGGCATTGCTGTCGTTTATTTGCGCTTTCGGGGTCACCAGCTCTTGATCCACTTGCTTTCTGGCGTCATTTTTTTCCTGCTTCAGTCGTTCTATCTCACGGACTCTTTGGAGTGCTTCATCGAGGTGGATCACTGTGCTTCCGAGGAAATCTTCTTCGAAAGGATTTTGTGAGTCGTCTTCGGTCACTGTTTGTTCGTTTGCATCCATGGGTGTTGTCAGTTCACTTGCGCTTGATACGTCCAATGCATAGTCGTAGCGAAGTAAATTTCCATTTGCTCCAACTACTAAAACAAAGAGCACAATTATTGGCTTGGAGTAGAAATTTGATTAGTTATCAGCCGGGTATTGGCTACTTTAGATTGGGCCTGAAAACTTCAGTAGAAATATAAATATATATAGTACAAATACATCATTTATTTGCATTCAAAGCTTTATGTCATAAAAGTTTAGCATTCTTTCCATGAAATATGGTGTTATTTCAGAAGCGAAGAAATCCCAACTCAAACAATTTTTTCAAGAAAATTTTGCTCCAACAGTAAAAATATTCTTGGAACACGAACATAATCAATAACCAAACACACAGACACAGAGTTCTTAATGATCATGACTTCAGGCGAAATCTAATTGTATTATAACTTTCTTCCCAATGAATTTCCTAAAGTTCTTATGCTGCAAGTGTCGTATTGCAGATTATTTTCATACTGCAAATAAATGAAGACATTTACAAAAGTTTTCTCCCTCACAAAACAGGTTTTTGGAAATTGACATGAATATCTTTGACATTCTGAGACTGGGTTCACTTGACAGTGTACAGTGTTTGTAATGGCAAAAATTCTTTGAAAGTGGAATTGTTAACCACTCAAATGACTTCCAAAAAATAGCAGAGATCAAGGTAGTTAGTTTATTTAATGATTAACACGTTTGCATTAACATTTCGTATAGTGTTAACCTATTTGGATGTTTTCGCTTTCACTTGCTTCACTTTCACTCGGCGTATTTTCAGAATAAATTCCCTTCATGTCGTACATGAGGTCAGAATACGCGGCCGATGTTCCTCTGTTTACCTTTGTTGGTGATTCTAAAAAAAAAACGTACATATATTGTACTGGATCCAGCATTCACAGCTCTACCAAAACAAAAAAATAACAACAACAGGATGAAACAGCTTTGTCAAGTAAGGCTAACTACTGCTTATTGCATTGCAACAAACAATCTTTTTCATGAGTGGTGAATGAATAGGCCTACATCTACATACAGTACAAAATCTAGGCTTGAAAATTGGAATGCATATTGCATAGGTTTTACACAATGTACAATAGAAGTTTAGCAAATTACTCCGCTGACAGTTGTAAAAAGGAGTCATAGCCAGCAAATACCTGACGCCTTCTCCAGTTTCTTTCTCTGTTTTGGGGTTTCAACCAAATAACCATTGACAACATCGCGAATAACAAATAAGCAATGCTGGCGAAGATAATCACTGTTTAGTTGTTGAAGTTCATGAAAGAGCTCAATAAGAAAATGTGGCCTGGCTTCATTTTGAGAAATTAGTGTGGCTGCCTCGGAATAAATGCTGTCACGAAGTGCCTCAAATAGAAGGTAACCCGACGCATTGCTATCGACATCAGAGATCTCAACTGCCTTAGAATTTGGCGCAGTTTTCTGTAGATCGAATAGACATAGTAATTATGGCAAGTTTGGCAGCTGTAGGAAGTACACGCTATACAATATAGAAAACGAACCAATGAAAGTTAGAAATAAAACATTACACAGAGTTTAAGGAAATGCATATTTCAAAGTTAACTACAATAACACCGCCATTAAAAGCTATAATTTTATGGCTTCCATTACATTGCTTTAATGGAAACATTTTTCCAGTCGCTATTTAATCTACCTGCTTTGGTATATAAGTGTTTGCAACAGCCTGGCTGCTTCTTGGTTTCACATCTTCAGCCCGGGGTTCTGGTGATGACTTGCTCTTCTGAAACATCGCAGCAGCCTGCATAAGCGGTGATAATTTTTCTGGAGTGTTTCGCTTTGCGGCACCACCTTTGCTTACAGGACTTTTCGACTTTGTATAGGTCACTCTTTCCGCCTTAACCGCTGGATAGACACTTTCGCCAGCTTTCAAGGCGTTTAGAAGATCTTTTCTTGGGGAACGTGTAGGGCTAAACTTACTGTACGGAGACTGTATTTCGACTTTTGTCTTCATCATTTCCAAGCTCTTCTGTGGCGAGAATTTAACTGGAGTGCTTGAGTTTGATAGACCTTGTGAGAAACTCTGTTCCGAGGCTGCAGAAAGGAGGCGTAAGTTTCCACTTTGTGAAAGCTGACTGCTTTGAGGGTAAAAACTTTTGTATGGCTTCATTGTTGGGCTGTAGGATACATCCACTTCAGGGTGTTCTTTCTGCAGCTGTGCTAGCTCCTTGTGCAGTAAAACTAAATGCTTCTGATAGGCCATAATCTGTGCAGAGCAGTTATCTAACTGATAGATCAAGAAGTCAGGAGAAATGCCGTAGAGGGCAGAATTGACGTGTTGGTCGTTTTGTACACTCAGTGTGTTTTGCAGCAAAATAGTGAGCGCTTTTTGATCATCGAACAGAATATGTAGGAAGTTGTTGTGATAGTCGAGGGCTTCCCACAACTCATAAACATGATCTTCAACTGAGGCTGATATACCGACATCTCCCTTTGCTATGATGTCTTCGGTCGATTTCAACACCGGTTTTAAAATAAATCCCTCATTCTCATCACCACTTGTTGATGTGGAGCCTCCCCACGTGGCATTGGTTTTCTCTGTCGTTGCATCAAAGGTCTCGTTCTTCAGTCGTCCAAGTAAATATCGCATCGGTATTTCGTTAACTTCATCAGTTGCTTTCGGCGTGGCACTGTCGCTTTCTCTGGTATCAGTTGATATAAAGCTTGTGTCGTTAGATTTGTCTGCATCGTTGTTAGATGTGGCTTGCTTCATAAGTGCAGCAAGTTCTTCCCTCTTATCTTTTAACTCGGCGAGTTTGGTCTGATAGTAACGCATTTCCTTCCACAGTTCTGCTGTTGGTTTTGCCAAGGCGTACGATTCACTCAGTGAACTCTCATCTGATGACATTTTACTGGAATCCCTATCCTCCACTGATTCCTTGAAATGTCTTTCCACAAAGTTAACATCGCGTGCTCCGTCATCATCGCCTAATCTTGGTGAAGATTTAGCTCTTCTTGGACTCTCTTCACGCTCTTTTTCAACCAGATTCACATAGGGAAGAGGTGAAACAGGAACACCTGGGTGTCTTCGCGGATTACTTACCTGTGCACGCTTTGGGGTTCCATCTGATCGTTGAGTTCCCGAATAAGCTGGTTTGTCTTGCTTGTTTAACGATGCAGTCAAGACATTCATGTTATCAATATCAGACAGCAAGTTACTGACAGTGTCGTAGAGTTGTTCAAGCTGGTCATTCACTGCAACTGGGTCCAAGGCTGGGTTCATGAAAAAGCCAGACTTTTCACTTTCAAGAATCGAATCATCCTCCTCGTAGCGATCTGGCGGTGGTGGAGGTGGAGGAGGCAAAGCCAACTGTGAGTTGGAGTCGGCATTGTCCACCATATCTTGAAGCTGAGCAATCCGCCCCCGAACCGATTGCAACGTGCTCAGTTTCGCCTTCAAGTCACTGTTGGTGAGAAAATCTAATTTCGCAAAATGTTGTTGCGCTTGTAAAAGTGCTTTCTGGCGTTCTTGCAAGCTCTTCAACTGCGTCTGTTGTTCCACCATGTGCTGCAGCAACTTCTCCTTTTTCACGTTTTCCAGAATAAGCGATTCCAAGTCTACATTTGGCAAATTGCCAGCTTCCCTTGAACTGGAAGACTCGACCAACGCATTCATGTTTAAATATCAACTAAAATAAAATCTAAAAAACAAAGATCACGGCTGCTTTTAATCCATAGGTTGGCATCAGCAAATAATGCATTGAAAAGAAACAGGTTGATAAACAATCCAAGAAATAGTTTGCAAAGAAACAAGTTTGATATGTTATGATCACATATTTCTTTAAAGTGCAAGACCATTTGAAGAAGTAAATAATAATTAATACATATTCGATATATACACGTTTATGTCACAGATTATGAGGTCATGACATTTTGCCAAAATCTGCCTTGATAGTATTTAGCCAGGTTAGACAATGGATTAATATTCAATCAATTTTAAGAACAACGGGGCTAAATTTAGCCACAATATACATCCATCCAACAGAGTAGCCTACATGTATACTATCCTGGATACGCGATCGGTAAACTCCATTTGTAAAAGAACACAATGAAGCCTGCCATGAACTCAAGTCAACAAAAAGACTTTAACCAAGCAGAGCTAGGTTAATGATATGGCACGGGTTCTCAAACATTTTCAACTGAGTCACTGAATGTATTCATTATGACCCAAATTTGAATCACCAAACATTTCGGTAATGTTTTGCAAGAAACATGTACGCTAGATTTTGTTAAATAGTGTACTACAAACTGCAGATAAACTGTTTTTGTCATCAATTTTAAAATACAAAGAAAAGCTTTGATCATTGTCAAACAATGTGTTTCATCTTTAATAGGTGTTAGTTGTTTCATATCACATGCAGTAATGAAAGAACAGGAAAATGATGTATTAACAGGTTTTGGCAGAGTAACTTGTATGGAACTGGTAGATTGTCATTAAATAGCGTTCAATGCTTTAGTTGGTAGCATTAAAATAAACGTAATAAGGTGAATTCGGATTTGGCACAATTGTCCTTTCAAGTAGCATGACAGACTGACACAAAAAAATTGATCAAAAAATCTTAAAAAGTGGTCATAATATCCGAAGACCGATCATAGTAAATGGAGAGCTTTATATGGCAAAATCTGGGACCACACCAAAATGGTCATATAAAGCGGGTGGTCATATTATCCGTGGTCATATTAAGTGGATTCTACCGTATATATATACTCGTACATATAGGCCTATGTATAGTCTGACTAACTTAATAAACTTTTGATTTTGGTAACAAATCATACGTAGCTAGGCTATACAACATAATGTTTATAAATAAACCAGTGAAAAAGAGTTGCAATACAACAAATTATGCTGATGGGCACAATTACGCCCTACTGCAATGCTGTGGCTACCAAAAAGCACTAAATTAGAAACACTGCAATCAGCCTGTTCAACAAACAAGATATAATTATATACAACACACAATGGTTACCAAGGTATACACAGTATCTTCCCCATGTCCATGTTTTCTGGAATGAAGCAAATCAAAGTGGTGTATGAGAATGCACCGGCATGGCATGCAAGCATGAGAATCATTCAAGTACAAACTGAATTTTATCATGCACATGACAATTAACAAAATAGAAACCAGGCAAGATTGTCTGTTTCAACATTGATTTATCACAAATAATAAACAATCGAGGAAACATGGCACACTGATGCCCCAAAATTTCAATTTCTCTCGTCAAACTGGGACAACAATAAGTTATAGAATGAGGAAGGTGAGAAACGCCAAAACGTTATTTGACGAAAGTTGAGAAATTATTCTCAGTAATTTCACTTCTAATCAGTTAATAGGCCAATATACAAACAAAACAACATTTCAATCACTGTAGTGATTGTTTTTTTTGCATAAACTCTGTGGCTAACGATACTTAACATAAATTAACTGGTAGTCTAATTCAGGTACAGTATGTTTTTGAAGTGGCTATTTCACCTTATATAGGTCACACAGCCTGTTGGCGGTTAGGTTAGGAGAATTGGTATGCAATTAGTTGATTTTAGTTATTCAAGGTTACATTTAAATTGGAAGATAGATTTAGGTTAAGTTACAATGTTATAATATTTAAGTTAGGTTAACAAGAAACTGTGAAACATAGCTTCGAATGTATGCTTTTTTCTGGTGAGGTAATGACAGTCAAGTGTTTTAGCCTATATCAATAAGACTTTTAAAAAACTATTTCTAGAAATATTATATTTTCACAAAATCGGCTACTGGGAACTTGCTATAACCTCAGAAAAATGTTGGTTTGGTATGATATCAGAACTTAAATTTTCATCTTCAGACGTGTTTCGTGGCAACTGCACACCTGCATGAGATAAATTTCAAGTAAACTTTCTGCACACTTTACGTTTGTGATACCTACCAAAGCGAGACGCTACATAGGCCTATAACACTGTAGTCTGAGATTTTTGCTTGCCACTACCACTTTCAGAAGGGACCACAAACAACTACGCTCATGGGTAAAATTATCTGGCTAATACCCGCTAATGGCTAAAAGCTCTTAACGACGAAACATTTTGTCATTCATTAGCTGAAAACATACATGTTAGAGAGAGTTTAGAGAAAAATATTTACTAAGCCATTGATTCGTAGAAATGGCTGATAAAATTAATTACGCGTATAATGGCTACTGTTCCATCATATTGCGCAGGGTATTTCTCACCCAAAAACAGCAAACTTTCAAACCTATCTATAACAGCTAAAGAAAATCAGCTAAATTTCTAGCCCTATAGTAAGTAGTCTACAGCAGTTTTTGACCAGAAGTCGTACATGCAGATTTTGGGGAGATGGCGTGCACTGAGGTCTCAATTCTTTCTTTATTTATTATATATCGGTGTGAAGGTAAAATAGTTTGGCATAAACATAGATAAACCTCGTGCCAGTGCAGGCCAGACTGCAGAGTATGGCAGGAGCACACATGAGAGTTTTTTACCGAAACGGTATTGCAAACTGGGATTAAACCAATTTCTCTAAAAAAATGCCGTACCTAGGCTATACCTACCACAAATGGATCTAGTATATACAAGTGCACAACCAGATGACGTCACAATTTGAGTAGCTGAGGTTTAGTATACAAAGGCATTCTGTGGTTGAGCACTTGTATACTACCCTAGACAAGCTTGGCCGATAAATCGCAGTGCACACCGGTTGCTTCCTTGCAGACCGAAATTTTGCTTCTGAACCCCCGAGATCTCGGCGAAAACTGCCATACTCTGCAGTCCGGAGTGCAGGTGCCACACTTTCCACTGTGGCTAAAACTTAGCGCCAAATGTGTGATACTTCATTGCTCAAGCCTTGGTTGTCGAGCTTGTCTTTACGCAAGTTTTGATAGACACAATTTCATTTGCGCAGTGGCAGTGGCCATGATCCAGGCGGTAAACAAATTTGTCTGCAATAGCTACCGTTCTCTACTAGAACGTTTAAACATTACATTGTCGGCTTACATGAATCAAGCCTACATCCTTTTAGGTAACAACGAATTGCTATTGTTAGGCCTTTAAGGTACCGGTACTTAAAATCAATTCTATGCAACTTACCCGCCAAAACGAAAGCTTGGGTCGGTCACGCAATCACGAGAGTAGCTGAGCGACCGTTGGTTTGACGTGTTTTGTTTTTAAATCTTCAAATTGCAATAAATAAACTTAACTTCACTTAAGCCTATTTTATTGCAACTTTAAGGGTAGTAAGGTATAACACCAAGAAGTATTTCAATTTTTTTCTCTCTTTTGTTATTACCATTTATCATGACTTATACTCTAGATATAAATTTACAATCTTTATTTTTTTATACAAAAACACTGCGAGTACTTTCAGTAGCACACATAAACATCTAAAACATTTCACTGTACCAAGTCATAAATGTCTATTTTTCGCGGTAAATTGTGAAAAGCGAGAGTTAAAAATACGTTACTAATCGTGATAACACAATAAAGACAGACAGTTACAAACAGTTATTGTGCAAGTATAAAATATTCAAAACATCTGTAAACATGGTTGCATCCAGCGTCTTGCAGGCTGCAACAAAAATTTCTTTTCTGTCTTGAAACATTTTCAATGCTGATGTTTGTAGGATCCCCGATTAAGTTTCATCGAAGTGTTCATTAGGCTATTCATCCATGAATTTAAAGATAAAACTTAAATCAACTAGCCTATTATAATGTGGTATATCTGAATAAATCTATAAATATGATATACAGAGCTTTAAAAGTTACATTCCAAATACCAGTTTTTAATTCTAGACAATTTTCTTAAAAAAAGCTAATGAACGCTTTATACAGAAAAGATAATTGTAAATAAATGTTGTGTATGTAGTGAGTTAAAATAATTGGTCAATTTAAATGGTTCTGCAAAATGCATCATTAACTCTGTGATGATATTGATATACAAATCATACAGGATAAGAATTCTCGTCTTCAAGTATCGAATTAGCGAAACATAACACTGCGTTACGTAATCGATTACTTCCAGCTTACCGTTTTAATTGTGGCATTAAATTTTGTGCCTATATTTCCTGAGTTTTTCACAGCTATTCGTTCGTTCATTCATTCGTTCGTCTAGTAAGATCATAGCTGTAACATGGTCGTCTTTATGCTGTTGTTGTGCTAATGATTTGTGAAAATGTAAACGTTTAAAGAAGATTCAATATAATCAGTATATACAGTTGTCATTCTTGTGAAACTACTGTTGAATTCAATTTGAAGAAGTTCAGTGTCAAGTTAGACAATTTTGCTGTCATCTTCACAAGACAATAATTCGTTAAGGTGAACAATTAAGTCCGAGGTTGAAAAAAGCAGACAACGAGCTTATGAGACTCATATACCATCAACCGCAATAAACAATTCAACCAGCAAACATTGTAGTGAAGTGGGTCAACCTGTCAAGTTCAACTACCATAAACACCCATTTCATTACAACTCAACCCAGCTGTTATTGGTTCAGCAAGAAAAACTACGCTACCAAAACCCGAGTCAATGCCCGAGCCTAGTCAATGATTAATGAATGGTTCTAAAATCTAAACAAAGTTATAACTACGACTTTATTTGGTGCAAGGTCTTGTTAATCTCGTCGACATGATGTCTGGCAAAAGCTTTTTAATTTTGGTGACAGGAGTTTTGACCGGAACATTTCTAACAGTATTGGCAATTCTGTACAACTACAGCGTTCAACAACATCAAATGGGAAGGTTGGTTTCGGCCCAGAAGTGTATCCAACCGTTACAGTCATAACATAGTATGAGGAATGGTATAAACTGTTTCAAATGCTAAAGCCCAGAACATGTAGAAATCAAAAAATAAAGCTGATTGTGAAAAACATTAATATCAAATCGCAGCTAAATAAACAAAAAAAGGAATGAAGTTCAACAGATTTTTACAGTTACTTTGTTAGGTTCAAGAGTCTGTTTGAAATTTTTCAATAAAGTTTTTCCGTATTTCTGTACATGACGTTGCGTTGCGTATTTTTGCTGCCTCTTTGGAGGTGTAAAGCAATTCTAGAGCGAATAACAATCCTCTTTTAATATACTAGGGTACCGTACACGCAACACCTGCCAATTAACAAAAATGATACAGAGCAGGACAACCGAGGAAGGAAATATTTCGCTCCCATAAGCGGTAAGAATTTGTCTTAGTCTATTTGTAATTCGGAAAAACTGGTCGTAGAAAACCTTGCTTTTCCGCTGTAGTCGACAGTTCTACGACTCTTTACAGTCAAGTTCGAGTGCTGTGCTGGGTAATGACATCACCACGCACCTTGTACACAAAAGCCGTTCACGTCAGAGAGACTTGGGGCAAGCGGTGCAACAAGATTTTGTTTTTTAGTTCTGTCGTAGACAAGGTAAGATGGAAACGCAAACACAATACTTTACAATTCACTTTGCACAGTTTGTACTGAACAGCTAAGATCAATTGTTTACAGAAGCTTTAGTAGTGTTTACTTATGCATCGTTTTGGTTTACTTAATCACACAAAGCATTGTATGACGTGATGCCTTGCTGGGATTGTTCTTAACTCCATCCATCGACATCATACTTTGGTGTTATCCTTTAGGATTTTCCTGCGATTGGTTTAAATGTCCAAGAAGGTCGCGGATCGCTTTATGACAAGACAAGGCAAGCTTTTCAACATATCTGGACGCATTACCGCGACCAAGCTGATTGGTTTATGAAAACTGACGATGACACCTTTGTCATCCTCGAAAACCTAAGGTGCAACTTTTCGAAGTACCGTATCAACATTTTCCAAAACAATTTTCAGGCTCAAAAATAGTAAACTTAAACTATTTTCACAGGTTTTTGCTGAAAGATTACGACCACAACCAACCCATGTATTTCGGCCGAAAGTTCAAGCGTTACATTGAGCAGGGTTACATGAGCGGAGGGGCTGGGTATGTTTTGAGTAGGGCGGCTCTTAACAGGCAAGTCCATGTTATATCATAATTCGTACAAATGACATAATAATTAAGCCACAAATAAGGTCAAATTTTGTAATGCGAGTCGCACTTTTATTAACTGTAGCCTACCATCAAATAAATCTTATGCAGTATAGTTTATAATCTTGCCAAAATCGGTTTAGATACGCAATGGCTATGAGCAAACGTCGTTGTCCGAAAGGTTATAATATCGAAGACTTAGAACTAGGAAAATGCTTAAGCTACATCGGAGTAAAGGCGATGGATTCCAGGGATTATCGTAAGAGAGAAACTTTCTTCCCGTTTGCACCCGAATACCATTTGAGACCGGGAAAAATTCCTGCTGAGAGCTGGTACTGGAAGTACATCTACTACCCCAATCCTTCGGTAACCGGAATTTTTCTTGTACAATAGCTAATTTATCGGTTTATCCCCGGGCAGTGGTATTTTGGTAGATTTCAACGTTTGCTTTTGATCCATTTCTAGTTCGTCGATTATTCCCAGTAATAGGTATACGTGGTAATTCGTCATCAGACATTTCTAGACGTCATGAGACATTTATGACGTTAACAAAGTTAAACCTTTCATTAAGGGACCAGAGTGCTGTTCCGATTTTGCCATCTCCTTCCATTACATTGAGCCAGACATGATGTACGTGCTGGAGTACTTCGTCTATAAGTTAAACGTCTTTGGAATGCATCAAGTCCAACAAAAGAAAGACCCTTCGAACCAGTTGCCAGTGTCGAACTACTCGTTACAGACTGACAATGTCAGTTGACTGGGTATGAAACGAACAGAACAGACAAGCCCTTTTCTGCAGGATTGGCGCTATAAAAAGCACATGCGTATGTCATGATGACATCATTAAAGCGTGTGGAAGACGGTTTTGTCGCCCGAACCGGTTTATAGTTTTGTTTATAGTTTTGACCTCAGGGCTTCCAATTGCTTCATTTTATATGCCCGCAATCGTTATTCAAGGAAAAATATACCATTGGCTGGACGCTTAATGACTAGTAATCTACAAAACTTTTCGTAGACAGGTTAGACATTGAGTATGTCGTACGTATGTTGTTCAATAACAGCACAACGTAAGTTTCTTGACAGCAACCGAAAAATTCGCCTCGAGACACAAAATGTAATGTAATATAAAGTGAAGATGAATCTAGCCGTCGTTACTGTATAGGAAAATTGGTCGTACGGGTCGACTGGTGTGTTACGTTTTGGTCGTTCAGTACAACTTATTACTTGCTTTGCATGGGTAGGTGACCTCAAAGAGCAATCATTTGGCGATAACATAGTTTTAGGCAAGAAACTACGGTAACGGATTATTATCAAAGGCTGAACTTGCGAAGCGAAGTATTATTTCAGTTCAGTTATCTTGAAAATGAGACTTTGTTAAAGAAGAATAGACTGAAATTACATTTTGACGAAACATGGAAAGGACAAACAATTAGGACCATGACAAAAAAATTCACGTAAAAGACGTAAAAGTTTTTAGACGCATAACAATTCATGGATACTAAGTTTTGTTAGTAAAATAAGAAACAGGATAAAGTTTGGCATTCTTAAGGTTAACTGCCAAACTATATCCTGTTTCTTATTTTACTTTAAAATTTGGTTAACACGGTTCAGACATTATCAACTAAGTTCTGTTATTTACCCTTAAATTTAAATGTAGCCCACGGTATCACTTGCCATATCATAATCCTAGAGAAGGTTACTTTGGCGTTTCTTGAATCATCGTTTCTAACTGCTCTGGCTTACACATTTTGACTGACATTTATAACAAGGCGTATATTTCTGGTTACCTTGTAATCAATTTAGGCCTAAGGCTTCTGGTGAAACCAGGCTGGGATTTTGACTAATAACCTAATTCATCCAAGTGATGTATTGACGTTGTTAAAGGCCGCTTGTGGAGAGTTTGCTAAGTCATTTGCTTAAAAACGTCTTGCTGAAGCGCAGGCCAAAAAATCAATTTGACAATGACGTAAACCAACATCCTACTGGAAAGTTTGTATGATCGCCGGAAAAATCCGGCGTAGAATTGCCGTTTTGCTCTATAGTCTTATACTCTATATTCTATGTTATAAGCATTACGTTTGCGTGGCGCAAATTTTGCAATAACGGTTTTTGGCGCGTTTATCAGGCTCAGTGAAAGCAAACTTCCCAGCAGGGAACCAGCAGCTATAGTCCTACATAACTCGCAGTGGTTAGTTTTTAGGTTTTGAAAGCTAAACGAGATTTAGACGATTTTTTGTTTGTTTGCAGATATTCGATTCAGGTAGTTTGGCGTTTTCCACATCATAACGCAGCTTAGGTATGCCTAAGGAGGCTTTTTTTTTCTTACTGTTTATTTTGCTTCAACTTTCTTCCGTAAATGTTGCCTACGGCGAGGAAAACCATCTGCAAAGGCATAAACGTGCGATCGGATCAAAACGTAAGTCTTGCTGAATCTAAATCGTCTTGTCATACACGTTTTAATATCTTAAGTTAGGCCTCGGGGATAGGTTTAACTTTGTTTGTGTATGTAGGCCTAAATAGTTTATTGCTGGCTATAGGATTATGAAAACTGTTGTTATTTTTGAACGTTTGTGCTGCAGCTAAAAACATTCAAGGCAGCTGCGAGGGCGACAGCTATGGAAAAACGGGATGGATTGCCAGTCCAAATTTTCCGGCCAATAACTACCCCCCCACGTCGAACTGTAGCTGGAGAATCACCGTCAATTCCCAGAGAATTATAAAAGTATTCGTATTATTTATGTTCTTTTTTGCAACAACTTGTATTTCGCTTTTTAATCCATTGCTTGATTCTTAAGCTATCGATTGCTCAGATGAGGCTCTGATTGCTGTTTTTTAAATATCTCAAACACCATTTGTTTTATGTACAGTTTAAGTTCGTGTACATGGACATGGAAGATGCCCCCGTTCAAAAGCGTGGCGGTTGTGGGGCGGATTTTATAGCTTTTCACGACGGAAGAACCTTGTTTGATCCGCTTGTGGGAGGTCAAAGGTTAATTTTATTGCATAGGCCTACAAGTAACACAAGCACATTGCAGAGTATTTTGAGATGGCTATTTATAAAGCCTATACAACAGTGTTATTCGACCTTGCTACTGAAACAAGGACAAAATTTAAAATTAATTGCAATTTCAATACTTTAGGGCGTTTTTGAAAGCTTTAAGGGAAAACGTTGACTTTAAAGTTATTCTCATACCATATTTGGCTTGACTTATGATTGACATTATTTAGATACGGAAAACATGATATCGTGTAGTTATGTACAACCGAATTGCCTTACGTCTGGGCCAAAACTGACGTCATTTTTAATGAACGCTGTGCATTATATGACAAAAGGTAGATGCATTGTGTATGAGCCGATAAAGAACGCTATGACGATGTAGGTGAGCACGACATTTTTGGTTAAGACAGACCTAGCTGTTTTGGTCCTTTCCAGTTGATCAAAGCTTTCTCTTTCAACTGTTTATCAAAATCAAGATTAGTTGTCATTACACTGCTCGCATAAAAAGAAAACTCTTAAAATGGTTCGCACAAAACCTTAAAAACTTGGCTGTGGGCTAAATCCGAGAGAATCGAAGTTGGACATCGCTGCTGTGAAGGTGTCCGGTATAGTTGTGCTTTTATGCTCAGTTTAAACAAAGCTGATACAAAGACTTCATAACATATAGTCAAGTCTAGAAAAAAAGCACAGACAAAATGTTTTCTGAATGTTTTTCAAATGTTTGTGAGTGTGGCTCATAGAAATCTTTTAAACATCACTCATTTAGGTATTGCGGTTACGATACTCGCTTCAATGCAGCTTTTTCCACAACAAATCGTGTTTTGGTGAATTTTGTTTCCGACAACGCCGTCGAAAAATCTGGATTTGCTGTACAATGGAAGGCAGTGGCACCACTACGTAAGTGTTCATTAGTGTTATACACTCCTATATGCTCACAATCGGACCAAAAATTTTGCAAGGCGTCCAGTAATTGAAATATAAATGCATTTTATCGTAAGTCATGGTCACTGTGCATTTACGGGTAAAAATACTTTCAATTTCATAAACAGTAGCTTGTGCCAAAAGAGTGAATGCAAAATCAACCAAATTTTTCAGGTCCTTCGTTTAATTGTGACTTCGAATCAGTAAACGGGCTTTGCCCCGGGTGGAAACAGAGTAAAACGGATGACTTTGACTGGACTCTAAAGAAAGGACCCACCCCATCAGGACTAGACGGGTCCACCGGACCAGCAAATGATCACACCCATAAAAATTCAGGTCAGGAGAAAACAGCTCTCAGGGACGATAGTGTATGGTTATAGCTGCCCTTCCCACGCTACGTGGTGGAGTTGTGAACGGGCTTTATATTTTTCATCCAAACCCAATAATTTATTTGCCCGAAAGTTAAATTTACTGAATGAATCAAAGTCATCCTTTACTAAGTTGCACTTTGCTCTGTGCGGGAAGTTTTTAGCATTCTGCACTCATGCACATTCGTGCACAGAAAGTGAAACTATTGCGACGCAAATGTAGCAGAGTGTGAGTATGAATTCGAATCCGAATCTGACTCGAATTTTTTCAGCCCAGATCCGATCAGAAAAGCCTGGCTCGACCTACAACTCTGCCACGTGGTATAGGCAGACACAAAGCTAGCATTTACCGCAACACATTGCAACAGTCAAGGATTTAATTGTTTTCTGTTTTCTTGCAGACGGAACTTATTTCTATGTCGAAGCTTCAGGGAAAATAACAAATAAAACAGCGACGCTGATAAGCGCGCCAGTCCGCGTTGCGAAATCGCAGCAATATTGTTTTCAGTTTTGGTCTGTACCACCGGAGTCCCAGTTTAACTAGTCTCGTATCTTCACATCAAAACTGGATGACGTAACTGCTTGATGACGTAACCTGTGATGTCATTTTACAGGTACCATATGAAAGGAGCAAAGATGGGATCGCTGATCGTCTATCAGACGAAGGCGACCACTAAAGTAACAACGGAAAATGCAACCATGGTCTTTTCCGTGTCCGGATCCCAAGGCGATTATTGGAATGTGGGGCAAGTGGAAATTGAGCAAAATGACCAACCCCAACTAGTAAGTCCCAGGAGAACCAATTTCTCAATGGCTGTAACTGCGTAGGCCGTAGAGCGACAAGTAACGAGAGACCAAGATAGAAGAGAGACAAAAACCACTAGTATCATGTTTGTATCTCAAGTCCTTACATCTAGTGCTGAGTGTGTCTATTTTACGTAGCATGTCTGACCTTGCATTAAAAAACATGAGCTTTGTCAAAGTTTATAACAAAATTTGGTCGATCTTTGAACTGGACCCCACAACAAAAGGTCTTGCTACCTTTTCAACGACGTAAGATGCACCAGCAAGTATTTAAGGTTCGTCTCCTTTATCAACAGTTTTTATTCGTTGGCGTGGTCGGCCCAGGGTTTAGCAGCGACATTGCCATCGACGACATCTCAATGCGGCCTGGCGCTTGCCCCATCATCACTACAACAACGACCACGGTGGCCACTACGACGCCAAAGCCGAAAAAGAAACGACCCAAGAAGCCGAAGACGACACCGGCTACGACTACAACAACTTCCACCCGTGCAACCCTGACAACACCATATGTTCCCACAACTCGGGTGAGTTTTGCTTGTTTGAGATGAGAATTCTGTCTAATATGGTGTTATGGTGCAAATTGCTCCATCGGCATTGAAACAGTGTTCAAGCCAAAAACATAGGCAATAATTATTTTTGCTAAAATTAAACTGCATCTGCGCCAAAAAGTATAGTTATGTACTGTTTGCACCTTTAGAGTAAATGATTGCAATGTTTGCCCCTTGTTTCTGTTTACGTAAACAGCACTTGAGCTGTAACGTGACTTTTGCTGCTGATATTTTGTGCGCCACTGGCAAATTAGTTTAAGCGAACAACTAGAAGATATTATTATTGAGTGCAGCGTTAACGTTTGTTCAGGCGTCGTGCCCAGAAGGCCAGCACACTTGTGAGGAGGTGGGCAACTGCGTCGAACGCCAATGGTTTTGTGACGGCATACAGGTTAGTACAACGTCATAGATGAGGTTAGTATGACGTGTACCAGGCTTATGCAAGCAACCACCGACGTGTTTACTTTAGGATTGCAAACATGACGATGACGAAAGAGACTGTGACGAAAGCGGGACTGCACCTCCACTGGAAAGTAAGTTTCTGTGTTGAGTACATGCTGGTTCTTCTGGTTTTGATGCAAACTAGTTAAGCTGTTTCGTTTTGGCAAAGAATTTCTGAACGTTTCAAATTTACCGGTCAGCATTAAAGCTTGAGTTAGCTTGTGCAGAAAGATAAGTAAGACTTTTCGTTTCATAATTTCTCCTCTATGCTTTTCGTCGGTCTTCAAAAATGGAACCCGTAAATCTACCTAAACCGGAGTAATGTCTTTATACTGTAGAAGAGAATGAAGGCTCAAAATTCGTCGATTTTTGCAATGCATTACAGGATAGTGTTGAAACTTCGGGTTAGTTTCGCAAAGTATAAAATTGAATTGAAAAAAATGCGTAAATTGTGTGATTGAGATATTTAGGGGTGATTAGCGGACGGTTTTGAATATTCGGGAGTTAAAATTAGGGTGATGACCACGTTTAAAGACGACAGATTTTAATGCAATGTCAACCGCATCAGTCTTTTGCAAACAGTTCTAAGCTAAACCTTTTTTAATTTTGTGACTATTCCAGGCTGGGCCGGTTGGGAAGAATGGTCCACATGCTCGAAGACTTGCGGAGACGGAAGTAGGAGCAAGAAGCGGATTTGTAAGAACGGAAAATCCGGAGACCCCGGTTGCCTCGGGACTTTTTCCATGTCGGAGAATTGTAATACGGATCCCTGTCCTAGTAAGTGGCGAATCTTACGTCATACACCGGCACGTCATACATGCGTATTGTATCATTGGGATGCTCCGTAGTGAAATTGATTTTTGGGTTATTTCAAAAAAGAATAAACCGGTTTAAATCCATTACGAACAAATTTCTTCCCGCAGCCTGGGAAACCTGGTATCCGTGGTCGGCCTGCAGTGTCTCCTGCGCAGGAGGAATCCAAACTCGCGTCCGTATTTGCAGGAAAGGAAAAGACGACGTAAGTGCCGGGGACGTTAATAGTCGTAGAAATTTAAAGTGTTAATTTTTCACTTCTAATACATTTGAGGCAAACTTGTGCAAAATCTTCGCACGATAATGGTATATTGTCATTCATTGTGTGGAGGCTGAATAACTTACACTGCTGTGTGTAATAGGTAGCTACCTATGAATAAGTTAAGCTAAGCTTATTCAAACGCAAACAATGCAGCATGAACTGTATTTTTTGTTCGATTCATGCAGCCAGTGCTAGCCAAGAACCAAACGCACGCAGTGATCGCCCTGAGTTTAAAATAAAGTCAGATTTATGAATCCACTTTGTCTATATTCATCATAGACGAACTGCGTCGGCCCTGTCACGCAATTCGTCAATTGCAACGGACACAACTGCCCCAAGTGGGGTCAATGGTCGTCGTGGAGCCCCTGCATGGTGACGTGTGGAGAGGGTGAAGTCAACAGGAACAGAATATGCGTCGGTGGCAACGTAAGTATTACGTTTTATGATGTTTGTGACGTCACAATCTTACCAAATAGGAGCAACGTTGGTAAAAAAACCGACTCACATTCAAATGTTTTTGTCTGAATCGTGTTAACCAAATTTTAAAGTAAAATAAGAAACACAACATAGTTTGGCACTCTTAAGGTTAACTTAATACTTTTCGACACAAGCTTTCGCAAGCATAAGCTCGCTTCTTCAGGTGTACTGTGAAATTGCTGATATAAAGTTAACCTTAAGAGTGCCAAACTATATCCCGTTTCTTATTTTAATTCAAATGTTTGCTTCGTGCTCTATTTACTCTAAAATGTGCGCTGCTTTACAATACGAACCTGGAAAGGCTGTTGAAATACGCACAACGTACGTATTACGTTGTATGGTGTTTGTGACGTCACAGGCCAGCAAGTACACCAGTCAGTCAAAAAATTGTTTTAAAATCTATTTGAGGTTGTCCATATTACTCCCTAGGTTGGTGACGTGGGATGCAATGGATCTCTCAGTGAAGTACGACATTGCCTGATAAACAACACAAGACTACCATCTTGTCGTAAGTATTTGTGGCTTGGCTTGCTCCCAATTGAAGCAATATTTAACTAAATTGTTCACCGTTCGGTTTGGACTTTATGCGCATCGTTATGCCACCGCTAGAGAGCGCAATTTGTCTGTTATGTTCGTTCAACTTTATACAAGCAGTTTGCAGATGCAAATTTTAAATTTAAAATTGATTTTTTACAAAAAGACAGTGACTTGGTAGTGACATCAGCACTTGCTTTGATTAAGAGTTGTTTCGGTCAAACAATTTTCTTCGTTATAACCGTCAGGTCTATTTTAAGGTGGCGCCAATGCGTCTCAAACTCCTCACATCAATAACTTCTGTATTTTGTCATATCACACTTCTTTTATGTTATATGCGACAATAATCAATATTTTATCAATCACTCTTCCAGCAACTACCACAACAGCAACAACAACAACTACTACTACTACTACTACTACTCCAAGTCCCTTTCCGGTCGTTGGTAAGATGTTTATTCGTTATTTGTAAACAATCTTGAAATGTTTCAGATTTGTGATTATTGCTTCTTAAATACTGGAAGATATTCGCGGGAAGGTCACCGGTTGCTATTTACCCAATTTCTTAAACAAATTTAAGTTATATAACGACACCAGATGGCGAACTGGATTTTACTATGCCCCGAAATGATGAACTGACTAATCGGTAGTTTCATGTTTACTACTTCAACATTTTTACCGCAAAACGGTCATATCTCTGCAAGCTGCTATACATGCTGAGAATATAAGAAAAAAAATTGTACGACCGAATTATCTTTACCGATGATCTTTGAGCTTCGGGCAGTGTTCCGAGCCAGAGAAAAAAGTGCAATCTAAAAATTACACAAACTAAAAATCAAAAAATACTTGCAACGGGTGCCAGCAAGATGGGTATACACGTCAAAACAAACGGATATCTGTAAATACAAGAAGCAAATACTACAAATACCTGTGTAGGCCGTTTTGATGTTGCAATGATATGAAAAGAGGTCATTCTTTTATCATGTCAGACTATTTGCGATTTTATTTTTTGGCAATTTCTCTGACTCACACTTAGTGGTATATTCTGCGTTTAGGCAGCTTTAGATGAACAGTAACTTACGCTGTCTTAAGCGTGTAATTAACACAGAAACGTTTTTATTTCTTCAATGGAAAATTGCCAATTTTTACTCTTCTATCTTCTTACTTTATCGTGAAGAAAACGCAGTCAAGTTTACGTTGCCTGAGGGCAAGAAAGAAGCTGGTAGTTAAACAATTGACTTAACAACGAGGTCCAGTCGGAGAACAACCAGTAGGACCAAGACCGAAAGTTTCAGAAAAGTTGAGGCAAAAAAAGAGATTAAGAGCTTTTAGATATTTGAAGCATAAATATTTCAAATGGAAACTTGGAAAATATTCTTTGTCTTTGCTGCGATTATTCCACCACAACCGACTAACTCAGGTACGTCATAATTATCGTATGACTTTTATTAAATAAAAGATAAGGTCACATTTTTCATTCGTAATTTTATGTACGAATTAATGTTCGTTCATATTAGAAAGCTGTTCGGTGATACTATACATAAACTTATTGAATTCACAAAAGTTTCCTCACTGGTTTTTATCGTTATGAAGCATTTTAATTAACAGCTTAGATTACAATTTGTCGCAGAGACTCTTTGCTATGAGGGAACATCTTCCAGTACAAGTTCCATAACCGTTATAAACACATTAAAGGAAACAAAATGCTCCTTAGGTTTGGATGACAACGAAATATTACCGAATATTGAATTTCGTTGCGGCTTAATTTCCTACCAATCTTCCTTCCAAGGAATCGATGGTAAGAATCCAGTCGTTTTATTTTTAATGGAATTTTCCACAAGTATTTTCACCATAACAAGCAGTTTATATTGCACTTTAAGTTTAGAACATGATTTCAAACCGCGAAAAAAATTTTTTTCACATGAAACGCATAACGCCCACGCTGGCAATTTCCCATGACCTGATAGTATCTAATCATTTTTACAAATCTTAACTAAAATTGTTGCAACTTGAAACTGCGTTCAAGAAAAAGTCAAGGATAGCTGCAGTCCAGTACATGCAGGTTGAATTTTTAACCCTCGCTATATTATACAGTTACCGTCAAACAAGGGGCGTGCATACCGGCATTTCAATGCGCCAATTTCACTTGCAAATCGCTGGTAAACCTGATTGGGGAAGGCTTTGACGTCACGTCCTGTCATGCGCAGTGTTGCAATGGCGATTTGTGCAATAATCCTAATGCGAGCACGGCCACTCCTCAAACGGCGATTGGTAAGTATCAAGCTTTGACTACTAACGCTAATTAACGCAGTTAACGTTGATTAATTATAGTAGCTGTGATAATTGGCGATAACTAGTAACTGCTAACTTTGTGTTCTCGGTTGATTGTGGTCCCGCCTTTCTAAGACCAAAATTCCTTTAAAACAGTCCAATATTACATCAATAATGTCATTTGTGTCGTCATAATTTCGGTTTCGGTTATTAATGCTTGTCACGCTTTAAAGTGTTATTAGTCACGTCACCGTTTAAGACTTAATTGATAATATAAAACATATGTTCCTTTGTTACGTAATAATATTTTTGATTTCTTTTCTGAATTTACAGACCCATGCTTTACGAAACCGTGTCAGAACGGAGGAAAATGTTCGGCGGCAAAGTTACCGAGCTTGCCAAATTTGTCGTATGTTTGTAAATGTCCGGCCGGATTTTCGGGAAAGAATTGTGACAGAAGTAAGGGAAAAAGTTTCTCTCAGTGACTGTAAGGCTCGAAGACGACTCAAATTTTTTTGACGAAATGTGTTTGAACTGTTATCGGTATTTTATGGTCCTCAGATGCAAAGCTAAATTGTTTTACCGGAGTGTCGTCACGCCAAAATGACGAAAACGTCACAATGCTCTTGACGCCATGTCCTTCGGATAACCACATATGCATGCTGACGTCAATAAAGGCAAACGTATTCGAAAAAGAAGGCAGGTGGAAGTGAAATTCAGTTGCTATCTTACTGGTTTCACTTGATATGAAATTAAAGAGATACTTTTTTGACAAAGATGCTTTGCCATGTTAAATATAACGGGCGGAAAATTTTCTGATCTCAGTTTAATCATGGGTTTATTTATATGTACATCACAAATTTTTCATTTACGCAAAATTTTACAGTAAACGTCGACACGGCCCATTGCGCACCACGTCACGTGTGTAGCAACAAGTCATGTGACGTGTCGTCAGCAACCTGGAAAGTCTATAACGTAACATCCTGCCAAGTAAAATGCTGCGAGACTGACTTCTGCAACGCTGTCATTGTTAACCGGGTCTGTTGTTCGTCAGGGTTTCAAAACATTCAACAAGTTTAAGTTAAACGCAATGATATTAGTGTTATATGATTTCCATTTTTCTTACAGGTGACCAACGAAATCACAGAGACAGAAAGTCTTACAACGACAAGCACTGCCATGACGCCGACGACCGCGCATGCGCAGACGGTGTCCAGCTCCAGTGCAACGAAAGCTGAAGCAAAACCGCATCAACAGACAACCGTACAACGTAAAAGAAAGAAATCAGACAGAGAATTGACAGTTAGGCCTAGTAGACAGGATTTAACTTAGCAAAGGCATTGACAACTTGTCGAGTCGAAGTTACGTGGGTTCCAGCATTAAACTGAATTTGAGTTTAGTCGCCGTGCTATGATTGTTATCAGCAAACTCGCATCGATTTTTCCATCCACGTTTTAGGACCATTTTAGGCTTTTTCAATTTAAACCCGTGCATTAGCGCATGCTACAGTAGAACAACGAACAACTATAGTAGAGATTTTTCGTCCCCACCGAGCCAATGACGAAAAAACAATCATGATTAGATTTCAACACAGAAAAAAACGCACTACTTAGGTACATCGTATTCATTGTGCTCTGATCACAATATTTAACGCGGCTTCATCATCATTTTGGGGATTTCCAGAGCTCCAGCATATATTTTACTAAAACCCTTTTGGTCTAACACTCTGACATTTCGGTGAATTCAGACTTTCATTTTCCAGGCTGCCCGAAGCGCAACATACAACTGGCCAGGTCTAGAGGTAGAAAATGCCCGCCGTCATGTACCAACGACAATCAGTGTTCGGGCAGTATGACGTGCAACTGCGATGGACCATGCGGGAAAACGTGTTCTTCACCAAGTAAGTTGATGATTTCCAACTGGTGAGAAAATTGTCGCGGGTTCCTTGGTTACTTATTCAAAACGTGAAGCTAGCTACGGATTCCTCAGTTACTATTTGCGTATCAAATGGGGTACTTGTTCAATTGCTTTTTCTCCGTTGTTAAAATTCCAATTTAAAAAAATTCATAAGAATTCGTGTAAATTTGAATAAATTTCTACAAATCGAAAAAAATCCATGCAAACTTAAAAGGTCATATAAGGTTAAACAAATTCAATTAAATTCAAAAAATCGAAAAAAAATCGAATTATTTTAAATAAATTAAACTAAACCTAAATAAATTGACAGCTTTGGTCAATTTCAGATAGATCGCGTGAAACCAAGAATTCTGTTGTTCACTGTAGAAAATTTTCTTGTTTTAGCGGTCACCTGTGCGCCGAATATCGTCGAAAGGAACTTACCCGGTAGACGTGTCAGATGCGCAAACGGAAACTACGTGGGATCGAAATGCGTCATTTCCTGTGCTCGCAACTACAGACTTGTGGGATTTCCGAACATGAATTGTCAAAGTAACGGTAGATGGGACAAGCGAAGGGCTTCGGTATGCCAAGCAGCTGTTTCAACAACTGGTGAGTGTGAAATTTTATCATTGCTGTAGACGAAAGTCTTTATCATTATTAACTCTTTCTTTTAACATTATCTTTTAGTTTTCTTAACTAAGCCTTCAAACATTAAAGAAATTAGTGAATTGTTTAAAATTTTGAAATGACGCGCTCAATTTCCCAAATCTTTCTCACCAGCTGGTAAGCTTATTTGTAAAAACGGAAAATGTGCGGGCAGCTTTTCAGCCAAAGAAGCAAAAACGTCGTGTTCGTCTGGCCGTTAATTGTTCAACTAATTGTTGCTTTTGAGGGTGTGGTGATCATTAGAAAGTGACAACACGATTCGATAGTCATCTGGCTAGCTTTAATTTCAAGCAGCTTGGAAATTTTTTGTTCGGTGGTTATGATTCTGAACCACAGATTGTCAAAAACAAGCCTGTGACCTCCGACTGCACATTTCAAGAAACAAGCCCGATCTGACGTCCGACTACACGTCAGATTAATAGCACCCGCACAAATATTGTAACCTACACGCAAAAAATAAACACATTCGTCAGACCACCGCCAAAACATAGCAATCTATGTGACGACAGAATGCAACCGATTATTATAAAAATCTTAAACTCACCATGATCTGGTCATCCACTTAATTTTTATCTTTTCAATTTCGACTTTTTCCTTTCTGGTTGTTTCTCTTTGCGCTCAGATGGCGGCTTCGGCTTCATAACGACCAGTGGCTTAGGCGCCATTTATAAAGATAAATAAGTTTGAATCAGCCATCGCGCTGTTTTGTTGCGACATTACAACCTCCAATTAACGCGATATCCGGCATTTTATGGCATTAATATAACCTTCACAGCTTTAACGATTCAATTACATGACGCGCTTCAGCCTGCTGGAGTGGTATATGCTCTACTAGGAAGTTTGATTTTATGAGCGAAGCTCTGAAAATTATAGATAAATTCAATTTCAGGTTTCTGTGTCCTCACTACAAACCTCAGTCTACTATATCACTCACAGGGTTGATAACAACCCTCGATAAATAAATGAACTTTACCAAACACCCAAGACACACGACGGCAACGCGGCGTAAACTGCCTCTGGAAAGCGCCATTTTTGCTCACTACGTCAGAATATGACGACTAAACAGCTGAAACGAAGTAGTTAAGGAAAATTTACCCGATTGCTATATTTTTAGTCACAGTTTGCCCGAAGAGGAACCTTCAGCTGGCCAGGTCACGGGGAAGGACATGCCCGGCACCTTGTACTAGCCACCAAGACTGTACCGAGGATGATAGGTGTCAGTGCGACGGACCTTGTGGTCCGACTTGCTCGTCACCAAGTATGTGCGCTTCGTTTCCACATAGACATCAAAAGTTATATTCGCATTGGGGAATTTCAAGGAGTATAACTTAAAAATGAAAACAGCAAAATTATCACAGCACAAACCGCCAATCTATGATTTTTCAACCCGACCCTTAACTGGCAACGTTTACTTTTCAGCCATCACGTGTTCTCCAGACTTTTCAAGTCGAAAGTTACCGGGTAGAAGGGTATCTTGTAGCAAAAAGAATTCGATCGGTTCCAAATGCACGATCTCCTGTCAGAAGGGCTACAAGCTCATCGGGTTCACGAACATGAATTGTCAAAGTACCGGGGAATGGGACAAACGAAGGCGTCCGGTATGCCAACAAGCTCTCCCTATGATTAACGACGGTAAGCTGAGTCACTTGTGATAAAAATATATGTCGAACTGCCACGATTCAGAAACCGTTCCACTACTTTTAGGAACAAATTTTTCCAACAGTCGATTTGTTCCGTAATTTGTTACCTGATACCCGCTGACAGCTTCGTGTTAAATGTCGTTCGTTATACAAATGTCATGCGATAGTTATTGTATAACTAAGCTAATTCTGTAGAGTGTAAAACATTTTCTTCCTATATCAAGTCATACCATTCACAACTAAAGTCCAAGGAGGTTCAATAAACGTTGGCGAATTTTAGAAAGACATAATATTTACGTTCATGCCATCCAGGTGGAGAACGCTGCAGAAAGCGTCGTGCCCCTCACACCAAGTGCTGCGGCTTACAGTCCTACAACCCCGCCTTGGCGCTCTGTTGTGACGGCCAAGTCAGGTGAGATCAGGCCTTTTTGCTGACTTGGTATAACTTCTATCCTCTCATGTGCGTGACAACTCAAAATTGTGAACTCCAATCAACGTCTTTCTGTACTCGCACCTGTTCAGTATACTAAACGTCTTGACTATATGACTATGACTATACCTGTGACTATGACTATCTCCGTTTATTGGCTGTTTAACATTTACGTTTCTTAGCACGAAGACGCAAGCGAAGGATGCTTGTTGCGGCAAAAGACTTTATTCGTCGACCGGAACGCAAAGCTGCTGTGGTGAAAGGTTATACGAGGTCAGTGAATCACTTTCAGTCTCTTTCACATTCAACCTCTCAGCATACTTTAACACCTCTTATAAAGCGAAGTGGTGACACCCTTATATGTTGCCTATAACCAACTAAAGCATAAACCAAAGGACTTCCATCACGTATTGGAGATTTTTCTTTGCATTGTCAATCCTTCACTTTTCTGGTTAAAAACCGGACGGTATTTGTACAGGTTTCGAGCCAGCAGTGTTGCGGCGTGGAGCTTTTCGATGTCGGCAGCGACATCAGATGTTGCGGCAAGATAATCTACAACGTCAACGCGCACATATGCGGTGGCGCGTTCGGAGGAAGCATCATCGCCATCTCGCCTCCGTCATTTGAGGAAGAAGAAGAAGAGGAAGAGTAAAGATTCCTGGTTTGACATCCTATAGTTATCGTAACTTTTGGAATTATCCAGGCACGTCGTACCAGGCTCATGAAAGGCCCTTGGCTTACCAGGCTCGTACAAAGCTTATCTTTTAACAAAATTTGACGTGTTTTTAAGATATTTCTGTTAGCTTTCTTTCTTTGCCGTAGGTTTCCTTTCCTTATCTTAAATAGGCTATATCTGCAATCAAATGCATTGCAAACTAAGTGATTGCTTGCAATATTTTTGGTTGTTACATACAGTGTTTACTGGTAGTTTAGGTTGTTGAGGAAAGTGTACTGCTGCAATCTTTATGTTCTTTTTCCTTCTTATGTTTAATAACAACACAAAAATTACCAAGTGTTGATTGCGTAAATAAATTGTATTGCCGCTAAATGGCGCAAGTAATACGAGTTAATGTGGTTTTGTAAATACAACGTACCGGGCCGTTATTGCGCAATAAGCCTGGGCTTCCTTAGAAACAACGTCCATGTATTAAAGTAAAAACTGAGGTTAGTGTTGAGAATGTTTTAATCTTTAAGTCAGACGATTTTCTATGGAATTTGTCTAGACTCAAAAACACGTAGACAAAAGACGACATTATGCGATGGGTAACACAATCAAAAATCCTAATTTCAAACCTATTTTACATGAAAAGAGCCCATTAACAATTCAGGAAACAACAAAAATCTTGTCCGAAAATCGTTATCAACTTTCGCCAACTTGGGTTCAGAAAGTTGTACATTTTACGGTATCTCGTGATAGATATATTTTACAGTTTATGGTAATCTGTATGTCTTAAGTATTTGCCAATGTAGTCATGAGTTTAGTACATGGCACATAACGACAACGAAGCTAAAAAACTTGTCTACGCGTTAGGGCGTTTTTTAAAGAAAAAACCAAAGAAACAACTGGCAACTTACTACGTCAAACGAAGCGTTGACTTCTTCCCAGGTGAAGCGAAACCTGTTTTTTGTATTTTCTTTATATCCTTTACCTTTGTGAGCGCATAAACCTATTTCCACTTGAGTGAATCCCTTCCCGTTATGACGATAAATTACGTGCAGTTTGTAGTTTTATTTACAAGTTTAATTCTTGTACTGTACGAGTTTTCTAAGCGTACATAACGAAAAGCACAAAACGCAAAAAATGCTACAAAAATAGTTGTGGTCGCTACAACCCAGACATTATTTGATTTCTACCAAATAAACTTGGGGGCAAGAAATTAAAGAAAAATTTCAAAACCAATGGTCGAAAGCAGAGACATAAAAACTGGTCATGTTACTGGACCATATACAATTTGGGCCAATCTTTCATCTGCTGATAAAACGGCTACTGCTTTGAAAAACTACTTGCAGTGTGATTAGCTGTTGAATTGCGCTATTTTTGACATACAGAAAGTTGGTAGGCTATGTAGAAAACATTGAAAGTCAGCTGTATAAAATTATAAGATAGACAGAGACATTTCTTGAAGGAAAAATAACGGCAAGTCGGTTGTCGTATTTCAGACGCGGTCAATTTACAAGAAAGTTCCGTTTTTCCCATCATTCCATTTAAATGTATTCCGCCGCAACAGGTTTTGACTTGGGTGGGTTGTAAGTGTAAGGACGACCGTGATCGTCGTCATCAGAATTCCAAGATGAGCAGCACAGAATTAGTCCACATATGACGCTGAGAGCCATGGATGCCTGTGAGATAATGTGGAGTTAAGAACGTTTGTTGTGTTCCGAGTTGATTTGCTGTTTATATCATCGTACCCGATGTCGCATTGCTCGAAATTCGATAAAAGCGGTTTAATGAATTATAGAAATAGGGTATATAACGCATTTCGATATACTTAACTACACTGCTATAGAAAGTGGAACAAGAAAAACTCCACCATTAATTTTCAAGAGTGTTAACATAAATCAGTCACATACGGACTGATTTATCCGTACGCTTACCCAGCCGACGAAGAGAGCTTCTCCGTAAATGTACCTTGTCCCGATAACTCCAACGAAACCCTGGTTGTAGTACTCTTGCATGACACGGTTGGCGGTCCAGGAGACTGCAGCACCGACCATAATGCCGCCAATGACGTGTAGGACTCCAGCACAAAGCACCTGTGAAATATTGTTTTACCGACGACTTAGAGGTAATCAGTAATCACCCAATACAGTAGGCTACTGACAATGCTGTGGTGAATTTAATTACCATGCGTGCTTTAAGCCTGGGGTTACCAGTAGATACGTTGGTGCAGTCGAGTCCAACTGAGCAGATGATTGTTGCGCCAATTCCTAGGATTATGCTCAGTACACAGAGTGCACGGGAAGCCTAAAAAAAATAACAACGCTTAAGATTGAAAATAAGCTTAAGTAAATGAGCTTGTACGAAGATTCAATTAATACAAAATTCTAACCATGTTGGCTAGATAACGTAAAATACATCAACGGTATTTGCACAGAACTTGATTTATAAATGTCAAAATTCAATGGCTCACCTGCAAGTCGGTAGGCAGACCCAAGAAAAGGGTGTCGTAAGCGTCGCAAGTGTACAGACCGGTGTTTTGGAAGCTGCACTTCACCCAAAGGCCGGTGGTACGGAATTGCAATTCAATAACCTCGTCTATGAGAATATTAAAGGAATGTTTTCATTGTGCGCGATACCAAATATAATGTTAATGAAGATATACGATCTGTTTCATTTAATTAGCTAGCTTGGCAACGCATCCAATTTTCAACCCGGAAAATCATCTTGGTTTCCCGTGCTCTATCGAGCGGACTATGACGTCACAAAGGTTTAAAATTTCCCTTTCAACTCTGCAAAAATCCTGACAAGGCTTTGATCAAGCGCTTCGTTTGTAAAACTTGAATGTGACTTTGGTTTATGTTAACATTCGGGTTATAACCGTGTTTCATTTTGAAATGCGTGAGTTTTACCTCTGAATCTGTTCAATTCACTGCGATATGGAGTTATAACATATTTAAAGCGCCAAAACGGAAGAATAGAAACAATTATACAGTACACTGTACACGAAGAGAGTTCCACGACCTTCCGTAGAAATAGGTCTACTTGTGCTATGGTTTCCGATTGATAGCTTGAACAAAAACCAACGCCTTTTTCTCACAAATGAAGATGACCTCAAAGAAGAAATTGAAGGATGAGGAGAATTACTCACCTTGCACGTCACTCTTTCTCCAGTTTGGAAGGAAACACGTCACTGCTGATGTGATCAGACCCAGCATACCGAGGAAGAAACCGGTAACTTGAAGACAGCCGTTTACCATTTTTTATTTAATATTGCCTCTTTTTCGAAATTGATATTAAAAAGTACGACGAAAAAATCTTGGAAGAAAAAACAGAATTCTAGAATTACTTACGTTAATTGACTATGATGGTATAAATATCTTTTTCCTGTTTGGGTTCCTTTCCTTTTTGTAAGTGAGTTTTTAATGAAAAGGAACCGAACTTAGTAACCCACTTATCTGTCTCTCTCTAAGCTATTCATGGCGACTATCAAGTAGCAATTGTGAGCCGCGTTAAGTGAGCTTCGTGAAAGAAGCTCTTCTCAAAAAGAATCCGACCATCGACTCTTTTTAACAAACCATCGCGTTCACTCGTTTTCTTTCCACTGTAAGTCAGTGCGCCGATGCTAAGGCGTTTTTATAGATTTCGACGGTAAATGGACGACAACAACTGTAAAAAATGCGTCGAGGAAATGAGATAATCAAATTCTCGAAGCACTTTTGCGCAACTTCGCTCATCTTGTTGTACATATCTAACATTACATGATGTTTCATATAAGCCAGGACTTGGCTGGAGATTTTATGATAACTTAAACTTTTATAGCGCCGCCATTTAAACGGTTTACTTCAAAGCAACCGCCAGACCCAGAGATAACTTATTACGTAACTTTAGAAGAAAAATAGGTTCTTTCAAGATTCGGTACCGCCCCAGAAGTATAAAAATAACATTTTTTCTCCCAACAAAGCGTTTTTTAAAACAAAACACGAAATATAACACGATTGTGAAATGTAAAATATGTTTTCATTACGTCATAAAAACAACAACAAAAGACAAACTTTATTTTAATTTTTCGGTCTGTTTAGCAAATCCCAAAATGATTAAACAATTTAAGTCATTCATTTTTAAGAGCTTTCTTTATGTACGATTTAACTTATTTTTTTAATGCTACATCGATGAAAATTTTAGGTGTAACATTAACGCAGTCAGTTACCCGATAGAAGAGTTGAAGTATTTATCTACTGCTCGTAGCTTCGAAATTTAATTCTTAAATTTCAAAAAACCGGAGAAATTTAATTACTTTTTTAAAGTTTCTTCCACAAATTTTTATCATGAAAACTTCCCTCAACGCTTCAGGACATAAAACTTATCTGGTCATTCTCAAGTTGTTAAACTTCTAGCCTGATTTTAAATTTATTTCTTGATATTGCTTTTTTGCGAAATAGCCGCCTCTTGACTGGTTGAACGTATTTTCAAACTACTCGTGCCCGCTTGAACGAGCCCGAAGCTCGAAGTGTTCGACCCAACGAGCCAGACAAAGAGCGCGGATTTCTTTCAAAAAACACTCCAAGCTTCTGTTATTCTATCCGGACCAGGACACGCCTGAATGGGCGTCGTCTCTGAGTCGGTTTTTCTTTTAAATTATTTCCAATTCGTTGTCTTTTGTAAGAAAAGTTTTTACAAAGCGAAACGTCGAAAAGGGGAGATATTTTTTTCTATTCAAGTGCTTTAAGGAAACTACTTTATCCAGTTACACCCACGCCGTACATGATTACGTCACCATTCTTATTCACTGGGTCATTTAATAATATTTATCGGGGGCTGATGACGAAATAAGCTACGTTGGCGCAGCTGAACAGAAAGGAGAATTTTACCCCAACCCAAATCTTTTTCACCGCTATAGGTAAGACGCGCTAGGACCAAATTTAGTATGGTAACAATACACCAGGGTAAAAATTATGTGTCGAATATTAACACGAAATAAAGACGAATACCAACAGAACATGACGCTGGGTGAGTATCTGATAGAGAGAAAAGGACAGAGAAATTGAGCCTAAAATTTCACTTTTATTTCGCCATCGTCCAAAACAGCGATGATACAATGCGTAATCCCAGAAATAAAAATTTGATACGAGTTCTGTTTTGAAAAGAGTGAAGCTGACAATAGATGGCTATTGATTTCAAGCCGTTGATGTTATTTTAATCAAAATACCACGTGAACACACGGCAGTCAACAGGCTTCGTATGTTACACATTCTCTCGTTCTTTGGATATTTTCACCATGTTTTTTTCTATTCCGTTTTGGGAATATGGGTTTGAGTTAAATTTTACAGCAATAAATTTCTAATGCTTTTGTTGTTTCAAAGCTCACCCACCGAGATACGTGAATACAAGTTAAAGATGTTCTTGTTCCATTCTTTCCCTGCAATCCTTGAGATAAACTTCCTCTAAATCTGTGAAAACGCAAACTCCTTGTGTGTCGTCACAATAAGGTCACGTCATCTCTCATGAGATAGTTCGTCACCCAAGTGTCAACCCCAATTTCAAAATCGGAAACCTCCTCCAGGGCAAAATTATTCAAAAAAACATGCCCCGTGACGTCATGTATATAGTATAGTGTGGTTCAGGTAGTTTTTAAGCTTCAATAATCGCAGGAATGCAAATGTAGAAGATGCGTTCTCGGCATACCTTAAGCAGTAGTCGGCTGGTAACCATGGCGATGAATGAAACCAAGCAACCGTGAACTCGTTCAAGCATGCACTGAGGTGAGGTAAAGCGTCGTTTCGTACGGATGAGAATTTCACTCTTTCAACCCGTCGCCGTTAATAACGTTCTCTTGAAATTAATGAACAGTTTTCACCAGTTACATCATGTAGTCTGTGATACAGTTACATGCATACAGTTGTATGTAGCAGTCTGTTGTCCCTTCTTATCCATTTCTGTTTGTGTTCAAAACTAAACTGAATATTTCACTTTTAGCTTGATTCTATATGAAAACTTTCCTAAATACAAAACACGAGCGTAAGTATTATATAGATATGCAAAATGTATCAAAACCGCGTTTGACAAATTTCTGACGTTTGCTTCACACAATTTGAGCTGTTATGATTTGTTCTTTGGCGACAAATAGCGGTTAAAACTTTCTGAACAGTTACAAAATCGAACTCTGTAAAAGGACATTAACGAGTAGCAAGAGGACTCACAAGTGCAAGGCTGTAATGACTTAAGTTTGATAATTTCACCTCGCGTGTTATTAGCTATTATTTAAAACAATTATAGCGAACGCTTTCTAAAACAGGTTCTTTTTGACACAGAAAACAGAGCTTTCCAAGAATAAAAAGCGCTGGGAGAAAGAAATTAAAATACAAGAACAACTTAATGTAATGCCATGCATCCCGTTGCAGAAAAGATCGGCAAATGTAGTAATGGTCCGAAAAGTATCGTAACCTATCGTAGACATTGTTGCTGTAGCGGGTACGATCCTTCAGTTTCGACGTATTATTGTTTGTTAGTGAATACACCTTTATGTATTTGACGAATGTTGTTACTCGAATACCCGAGATCATTTGCAAATTTAGTCCGCAATTTCAAAATCAGCTTAAAAAATTATGTTAGAAGCTATATTTCCCCATTGTAGGAAATTAGACATATTTTGGTTACAAGTGTTATAAATAATCTTCGTACGACAGAACGACCCAATGAACTGGATTAAGCTGAAAAAGTCAAAGCTTCATTTAGTTTTTTAAAGTATTCCTCCTTCCGATGTTCACCAAGGAAAGCTCTCCAGCTTTGCTTTATGCAAGTTTGAACCTGCCAAGGTGGTAAATTCAACATCATGAAGAAAATTCTATGCAAATGCCAACAAGAAGAGCAAACTTTCAAGAAACTAAGCTAGTTAAGTCTACGCTTGTTAACCCTATCCTAACCAGGCTCGCGAGTTTACTAAAAAACTAGGTGTGGCCGACTCCGCACACACATTTTCAATCGTTAATTACTAGAAAACTATACGTCGTAAACTGATCGGATTTTGACAGGTTAGTAGAAAAATCATCTGGCTTCCTGTATACATCGTAATTGTAAAACTAAAGAAAATGAATTTAGTGTAAATCAAGTATTTCTAAAAGTGACACATTTCTAGAAATTCTTCTTGTTACGCCGCGCCCCCGCTGTGCGGAAAACCAGCTGACCGCGAGAAGAGAACGAAAGAGAATAGTTAGTCGAGTTATTGGTGCGTAAATGAGTAATACGCTTCAATGCGGAGAGCAGAGCAAAGCAGAGGAAAATTATGAAAATATCGCAATATCTTAAAAATTACAAAATCCAACTTTATCAAACAACATTAACAAACAAGACTTAACTAGCTTAGTTTCTTGAAAGTTTGCTCTTCTTGTCGGCATTTGTATAGAATTTTCTTCATGATGTCAAATAAGCACAGCGGGAGCGCGGCGTAACAAAGAAGAGCTTCTAGAATTATATCACTTGTATAAACACTTAATTTACACAAAATGCACTTTCTTTAGTTTTACAATTATGATGTAAGTTATACAGGAAGCCAGATGCTTTTGCTACTAACCTGTAAAAATCCGATCAGTTTACAACGTATAGTTTTCGAGTAATTAACGATTGAAAATTTGTGTGCAGTATCGGCCACACATAAAGTAGTTAAAATAGTAATGTCGCGCACCCGGTTTAGATAGGAGTGAGCTTAGTAACAAAGAGATAGGCCTACACAAGATCTTTAGTTCTTTACACCGTCCATATATGCCCAGGTGTTTTTAAGGTTTGACTTTGGCGACCGCTAAGAAGCTTTTAAGAGACCACAGTTATTTTATTTAAGTAAAATTGACCATAGCTGCTAAAACGGATTATTTATTATTAACAATGCAGATTTTACAAAACGCCTTGCAAGTTGCAGCGGTGTAAAATTTTGCCGCCGGACATCGGTTAAACCAGGGGTGTCCAACCCGGTGCCAGCGCGGTATTTTTCGAAATGACTTAAAATATCAACTGAATCGCCTACGTAATTTATGGCGAACTTACATTCCGAGAAATTGGCATTTGTTGTTTGTTTACTAATTTCTGACAGCCATATGGAAAACTCGCTTCGTATTGCTACATCGTCCATCTCACCGAATATTGCCAAACTTGTTAGAGAAAAACAGTGCCAAACTTCACGTTGAAATGTCGACGTGTAGTAAAAACTTTGTTGAATTTACTATATCTTGGTATGTTTATCGTTCTTATAATTGTAAAAGAGGATAATAATAGGTATTTCTAAGATTAGAATTCCTAACATGCTGATGCGGTAAAGTTTGGTCGGCCGACCAATCACTGGATCAGCAAGCTGCACTACAACCTAGATAGAAAAAGTGAAATAAACCAATAGTCAGTTTAAAACAGAAATATATTTCCCCTATAGGCATCATCAGTCCGTCGGAATAAATTTTATCTCATTTACTAGGAGAATATATATATACAATACTAAGCCTATAGGAGTATAGGTGAATATATTACTGTTTTACACCGTGCAAACCGACCCTGGTTTATTTTACTTCTTTCGGTGAGAGTCGTAAGTGTCCCGCATCACGTCATACTGTACAATGACCCAGCAGTAGGTAAAATAAATGATTTTGAACACGCGAGGTAGTTGCAAAAAAATTGTCCTTGTTATCAAGTAACATTCGCTTTCCCCAAATATTCTTATGTTCAATTTCATTTTGTCTAATAGTAACCGGTATTTGCAATGAAAATAACTTTTTCGATATCCTGCATTGGATGACATCCAAACCAAGTTTGAACTTCGCGTTAGTCAACGACAACACGCCAACTATAAACAAATAAGGCATTTATTGCTTGAAAAACGGGGTTTGTTCTAAAAAAATATGAGTACAGTAATCTACTTTTGGCTTATCGTGCGGAAATCACCAAATAAAAGTTATTGGCTTCAAAAACAGAAGTTTCCGGAGGAAAAACTTTAGCGACGTGAACGCTTCTTCCTCTGACGTCATGTTCGTGTTCTGGGAGCAGGTAGGAAGCGGAAAGAAGAGAAATATTCGAAAAAAGAGAGAATGTTAGCTCAAGTCAATATGAAAACAATTGCACCTTTCAAGAACAGATTTTGTGAAGAAAAATACTAAAATCGAGTCATGCTGTATCTATTAATAAAGGATCCCAGGTTGATTCAACCCAGGGGTACCCAACCGACACCTGTGGGTTGAACAGTTATTGGGTTCACTGGTACGTTTGTTGAATTGATTGACAACCAAGAAAAGTAACGCCACCGAGTCACTGGCTGCAAAGTCCGAGAGCGGCAAGTGGCTCCTGGCACTTCTTAAAATCGAGCTTTTACTCTCTTGGACGGCGCCACAAAAGACGTAGCCGGCCTCATTTCTGTAAAAATTCACAAATTTCCAGTGTTGCCTTCAACTAAGTTGGTTAAAGTTTAAAAGGTTTAATTGATGTGAGCCTAAACCTACTTTGATCCACTTCTTTTATGGCTTCTTTGATGTGGTTATTATCGCAATATCGCATTTCCTGTTCCTTCACGTCACTGAAAATAAAAATGAAAGTTACAAAGCAAAATAGTCTACGCGGTCGCGGCTACGAATTATTATTACCTGAATGACGTCGAGCCAGGTAACGCTTCATTGCACACGTTGAACGTCACAGATTGCGTGTCGATGTTAACTTCGTTGTCATGGCGACAAGCGGGCTGAAGGACGCCATTGTATACCAACAAGTCGTCCACGAGAATCTGAAAAGAACTTTCCTTAATCCCATTCAGGTTCTAACAGAGGTTTAGTACATACGACTAGTATGACTCGATGTGCAGTGAAATAGCGGATAGAAATAGTAAGATAAAATGGTTAGGCAATGTCCCTACCTTTTCCCATAAATACTTAAAGGTATTTCTAAGCAGATTTAACTAAACTATAGACTGAAACAAAATCAAAATAATTTACCGCAAAATTTTTGGCTCCCCTCGACGAAGTTTTGGCGTAATTCCATAACTTGATTTTAGAAATGGTGTGTGGCGTGTCGAATATGATGTAAACAAAATTGATCTAAAAACATTTAAAACAATATTTACTCAGACTGCGGCGTCACGTTTTGTGAACGAAATTCATTATTACATAGTTTATAACTAGGGCAATTATATTTTGATCTAAAAAAATGAAACATTTTGACCTATAAAGGATAAACTTTGAAAGGTTTTGAACTAAAAAATTTTTTTTTGACAAATTGGCAGTTACTGGTTTACCGGTACGCTACTAGGCTAGGTCAAGCGCAAGCAACAGCGTAAACTCAGCTAGAGCTTAGCAATAACATTCATCATTACAAATACACAACGGTAAGCTGGCCTTGACTTATTTAGGGCAAAATATTCTTGTTATACACTTTAGTACGCTTTACTTATCACCTGTCGATCACATGAAACATTGTATTAATGTTCATCAAACACACTGAGTCAGGTCCATTGTAATATCGCGTGGTAATAAAGCCGTAATGTTTGTCATAAATAATTAAGAGACGAATTTGTGTCATTTTGCCACTCATTTTTGGCAATAGCTGCTTGACCACTGCATTTTTGGAGTTATTCCTCACTTTAACCATTTTTGACAAATTTTGACCGAATTTGACTTTTTCTTGACAAGTCAAAAAATAATCGCCCTAGTTACAACAAATTCAGCTGCTAATGAAAACAAGTACTGTGGTATGGAATTGTTCTTCAATAACTGAATTTTCTCACCAGTGTGTTCTATTACCTGTCCCGGGAGTATGGGGGCTAGCCACATATGCTGGCCGTCGTGGGTGTTGTTAACTCCATTTATTAACTTATCGGGGGTTCGGATGTCATCTGCATTTTGCTCCAAAATATTTACACTGGATGGAAAGGCAGCTATTTCTGAAAGAAGCAAAGACAAAAAATTTCACTTGAATAACCAAAACGTTATTTTCCAAAAGCTGTCATGTTAAATTTTGTCCAAAACCTGTCCTTACCTTTCTCTGTGAGCAAAAGTTTTTTACCACTGGCATCGTAAATCTCAATTCCATTCAGGCCGATGTAGTATAGATCCCCCCATGTGTCGAAAAGCTCTATCTTGTAAATGACTGGTATGTGGTTACGTTAAGGTCATAATAGGTCAGTCACAACACGGGCACTATAAGATGTGCTTACACAATTTGATAAGTTCACAATTGACTAGTACCACCAACAAAATAGTAGAAAATGAACAAAAGTTGTAGAACAAAAAAGATACAGCCAGTTGGCATGTACGGCGTGTCGTAATTTGTCTGTATGGGCAGGTCAACCTCGGTATGGGATCTACAAGACATTAAACATGAAGAATGAAAATACAAACCAATCGTGTCAGTTTCTGCCAGTTGTGAAAAAAATTTCGAAAATTTGACCCACATTTCGGACCCGGCTGCAAGAGGGGCAACTTCGCATTCAAACAAAATATCCTGAGCGAAGTCATAATGGAGGTTGCCAGGAGCTCGACGAAATATGAACGAGTTGGTCGCAGATATAGATCGACCGTCTAAGCTTATTTCCACTTCTTTCGCCTTCAAACATCAAGTAGAAATTTACATTGAGCTCAACGAAACAGGTTTTTATGCAATATTCGCACACCTGTACCACGTACCTGTACATGTATTTTAAGCCATAACCATACAAACAGTGAATATTAAGCCACTTACTCCTTTAAAAGAATCTTCAAACGACTCATTGTAGTTCCAAACTCGCAGCCCGGTAACCTGCACAGCTTGAACGAAATTGATTTCAATTTTCTGTGGTCCTGCCTCCTTGAACGTGGACATCCACATGTGATTTGCAGCCATGGTGACATTCGTGTCATCAAGTAACCTGAAATGACGTCAGTTTTATTGAATAAAAATATTATGACACCTGTAACTGCTCTTCACATAGTTTCTTTAATAACTGTTCTATGTATCTGGTACATGCTGAACACAAACACCTATTAATTTCATCAGAATAGCAGTCAGTGGAGGAGGAGGTCCTTGTAATGTTGTGATAACCCATAGAAATAGGTTCGTTGTCGTCTCCTAACACTTGCAACCCAGTGAGACCAATATAGTCCACATCACCCCAGTTTGACAACAATCTCAGCTGGATGCCTGGATGGAAAAAATAGAAATCTCATAATACACGTAATGTGCATTTCGTTTTAGTGTAACAAGTTTACGGCAACAAATCATTGAACATTAACCTATTTGCACCAAGCACTAACATTTTGCACAAAACGTGTTCCGTGAATCTTCTGCTGTTTCAGCAGAATCTTCTAATTCTGCATGAGGTAAAGAATCCTGCGAAAGACAAAAAGTTCAATATCTATATTGGGAATGGTCACTTCAGAATTCCGAACTGAATATCAAATACAAGTATCTAATCATTCGAGATAATATTTTATTCACTAATTACCCAAAAAATGATGTAGAAAATGTTGTTCTAGCAAAGCAGTTAATGAACAAATGAACACATGCAAACAAAACCAATACTAAAAAATTTCAAAATACCTAACGAAAATAATAAGCAGTCGAAACTTGGTTGTACATAGCAGGAAACCAAAACAATTTACCCATCTAACAAAAACAATAATCAAGTTGTTTTCAATCTCTATATAAATCGGGTTTTGTTTTGAGACGTTGGTTAAGTGTTTGGCGCCAGAAATTTCATTTGTGTCCTTAAATCATAGTTCAAGGTTAAATGTGCAACATGATATTGTAATAATGTACAAGTTATGCAGACATAGGTCTATAGTTTTATATGACTGACATCTTCCTTCCGAACCTCGAAGTGTAGGTTAACAAGGCATACACAGCAAAAACCTCCCATGTTCTCTGCGTGTGAATGTCAGGGATTGGTTTTACAAAGACAGCACTACAAAATTTTAGATAGACTTAAGATTCTCTATTCCATTCTGGAATTGGATTGCAGACAGGATGAATTATTTAAAACGAGTTGGATGCAAAGCAAATAGACTTGCCATACTGATATTATATCAGGGATTTGTTAGGGATGGGCAAACACTACCTATCTGAGTCCTTTACCTGCAAAAAATTATATGTTCTGGCTAGACACATGTCCTCGTCTAAACATTGTTGAAAACACCTTGAAAAGTATCTTGTTTCAATGATGGGAAACATTATTGCTGGATGACTGTCGATGTCGTATATTTCTAAGGGAGTGCCAGCACTTACTGCCCTTTAATTTGAAGTTTGGGAGGTCATGGGCAATTGCGACATTGACACGTCCGATAATTGGGCCAGTTTAAAAATGATTGAGAACCCCTGGCCTTGATCTGAGCAGCAGGCGGACAAACTTGCCTGGCAATAGGCAAGCGATAACATTTTTCCAAGCATATAGCCGTACAAAGCACAAGCATACTAAGTAGTATAACAAGACAAAAATGGTATAATTAAACCGGTGGTATAACTTATGCAAGTTGAAAATGTTTACAGCAAAGAAAATGCTGAAGTATTATATGCTTAATATTATCATATATCGTAAATGGTTATGTCACCTCGTTAATCTCATCGTTAGTTGTGGACGGACGCTGATACTCTTCTAGACTGTCGTTCAAAACACTTTCCGCATCATCGAAAGTGTCGTCAAATTTTGAAATCTTTTCCAGGATTGCATCATCAGTCGTAAACAAGATATTCTGAGCATGTAAAGATTTCAAATAACTGTTACAAAAGAGTTAATAAAAGGACAATTTAGCTGTAAGCAGTGGTGCTGAAAGATGTGATTGCAACTCACGTCACCAAAACTTTGAGAAGCGGCAACTGATCCCGAAGCTCTACCAATCTCGCCACTAAATATCGAAGCTTTGTCAAGTGTGATGGTCACTTGCCTGGCACCTCGTTGGGAATGAATCCGAGATTTGTTGTAATTCTAGAAAATCGCACATGCAATGAACCTATTACCGTCCAGAAAAGTAAGACGAGTTTTATTAAAAGTACCGTCATCAATTTACTCTCACCCAAAATCTAATCATAGCAATTCGATTTGGTTGGGCAAAGGTGATGTAAATAAAATGAGGTAAACCAACAGTAAAGGGAGCTAGCCACATGTTAATGTCATCACATGTTTGATTAATGCCATTTAAAAGGTTGTCCACTGTCCGTGGGTCTTTTTCGCAGCCAGACAGAGTGGTTATGTCTGATGGGTCAGCCGCAATCTGTATATAACGTAAGATAGCAAATAGCTTAAGGCTTTTGCTAATTGAAAAAATATAATAATTCCTAAAAACAATACTGTAAAGGTGTAAAACTTAATGCTTTATTAAACTTATAAAACCATAAGAATTTAAAAATTTTTATTATCAGTATGATGCATGCCAATGACATAAAATATTTAAAAGCAGTAAGATGCCGACTATGGCTGTTCCTGCTATCTTACGCTTTCCACTTTCACAGGGGTGCCATCATCCGAAAATATTTCAATTCCATTCAAGCCAACGTAGAATTTGTCTCCCCATGTTGATGTGATGTTGATTGTAAGATTTTTCCCTTTTGGAAGTTCTGGGATCTCAAAGTCTTGTCTCAAATCTGCTCGTTCGTCCTGTGTAACAAAAGCGTACATTATGCCAAGTCCACAACTGTTCCCAAAATATTACAGTAGAATTCGCCTATATCGACAGTTCGAATATATCGGCACGTTTTCGTTGGTCCCGGCAAAATTCCTATCTATTATGTACATTCGAGTTTGCCTATATCGACTTCGGCTATATATACAGTTCGCCTATATCGACACCTTTTTGATCCCCCAGAGCATTTTGTTCGTTTATAGTGACAGTTGTAGCTCTTTTTTTCATTCCGGGATATAATCCCACTTACGACTTTATGACGTTATCGTATGACGGTTTAGGCTGCCTAGTGGTATTTTACGTAATTATGATGTCATTATGACTTATTACGACTTAAGCAGTGTCCACAAATCATCATGTTGGAGCTATTTTTGGTTTGGCTATCGTCATTGTAGGCTGATGAGTTTCTCTCTTCTCACCGAGGAATTTTACTGCTCCGTTTTATATCAATATGTAAATGCAATTTAGCGCACACTTACTTATCGATTAGATTGCCTGCAAAGAAATAAACACCACAGCAGCAAATAGAATACCACTTTTATTTACAGCTTCCAGTCGCCCGATAATATAATCGAGGTATTCTCGTTTGCCTTGAATGCACTCGGTTCACTGTATAAAAATTAACGTTGTAGATTCACAAAATAATTGATTCCTTCTAGCAGTAGCGGCATTAAGTGGTAGTGCTGATTAGAGTACACATTTAACCCTTACATTGAACTAAAACCGGGAATTTAGGAACAATTTATATTGTTTTGTCTATATCAGCGGTTCCCAAACTTTTATAAAAATTTTGCCTGGTGGCAAATGCCTTTGCAATTACTTTGATATTTTGCGGCCCTATAAAAATCAAAGAATGCTATAGGAAAAATGCAAAAACTACACCAATGAAAGAAAAACCAAAAACTATCAAATACGGTAAGCGTTTAATGGGATGGGTGCACTTGTTTTGCTGCAATTAACTTATAAATGTTTAGTTGGTTTTGGATAGCGCAACTCTCATGTCGTGTACTACATCCACCCTCTGAAACTGCGTTAAAGCTTTAAAGACTAATTCTCATTGCGGACCCTCTGAAACGGCTTTATGGACCCCAATTGGTCTGCGGACCCCAGTTTGGGAACCACTGGTCTATATCGACACTTTTTTTCATCCCCTTGAGGTGTCCATATAGGCGAATTCTACTGTATATGCCTCTTAACCTCATATACTTGTTTTGTTGGCAAAGAAAGTAAAAACAAAGATAAGGAAATGTTTATGAGAAAAAAATACGTTGCTAGCGTGAATGTACCTTTGCAGCAATAGAGAATGACGAAAACTGTTCTGACATGTCTGATGTTTCATTGGCAAGACCATTCTGAGTGCCTATATTACCTAGCAAATAAATATAAACATTGTATACATCAAGTGATATTAAGTGTACACCGATCTCTTATTAAATCATACCATTCAGACAAACAAAATCCGCCAAACCATGATTTAACCATTCATGCACAAACTACTGCAATATGTTACTTCTAAAGTATCGTTTCTAGAAATCTTATTTCAATTTTGAGCATGTTTTACTGTAATTAGATATAACCATTTTCCTTTATAGAAATTACCTAACTATAAATACTTGCCTTTTTCAGTCATTAATTATTAATAGTTATATATATACTGATTAGGCCTATTACTTTCTTTAGAAGAATTTTCAAAACAACATTCAATTAAAAGCTGTCCCAGAGTCACATAGAATACTACAACCTTTGCAACAAAGGCAAAGTTTCAAATCAAACTCCCAACTTCAACCTGATATACAGTATAAAGTATAGCACTAATAAGTAATTGTTTTGATTGAAGCCAAAATTTTCCTTTCTTTTGATTATATACTGTTAGATATTCAACAGTTCTTGATAAACCTTATCAGACTAACTATGTCTTCGAAAGACCAGCGCATATTATGAATTAGTATAACAGGTCAAATTTTTCCACCGCTTAAACTCACTTTCAAAATATTCCTACCACTATGCATTAGCACCATTGCAAACTCTTTTTTAGTTTAATCAACATTGATTTAAAACTTCTCAAATCTACTTTCTAAGTCTATTAGCTTCAACCCAATTAAGGTAAGCCGGGTAATCCCCACTGAACAAGGAATTTTGTACTTACCACCAGTCTTAATTCCTCTCAGTCTTCCCAGCTGTGAGTAATTGAAACACTCCAGCGACCTCCAGCTTTCTTCCAACCAGTTCTTTGACTGTAGAATCAAAGTTAAACTATTTCTTTATCCTATACATGTGTTCCACGTAAGCCTTGAAAATTATTTACCTTTGGATTGGCCTGCTGCTGTTTTTGGGATTGGTGGAATGAGCCATTGTTTGCAACAATCGGCCTAGATGCTACACTTCTGGGCTTTTTATCAACCGTTTCAGCCATACTGGCTCATTACAGCAAAATATCATGATTTGACACATGCATAGGAACACAAAGTGTAATGCCTGGTGAAAGTCAAGAAATTAGAAAGTCATGATAACACAAAACTTGAAACATGGCAGATGTGGAGATATTTGTAATGCCCCTATATTATAAGTTACAGATAACATCAAACACTCAACAAACAACACACCACACTGATTCAAGTAAAATGAAGTGGCAATACAATGCACCAATTGAAGCCATCTGTATGATTAAAATAAACCAAATAAAACTAAAATAATGATATTATTAAATAATGGTATGATAATTTAATCATTGGTGTCAAAGAATGAGGACAACCACGAAACAGTAATAGTCACAAACATGCATATTCATAGAAAAAATGTGCCAGCATAATCGTTAACATTTACATCTTCTAATTTACGTAACTTAGCATTGGGAGTTGTCACTTTGGGGGAACGGGCATGATCAAGTTCGGATTTACTCCCATCGGATTAAAAACGTTTGCAAGGTCAAGTTGCTTTTCAATTTCTCCCTCGTCGTCTTCAGGTTCATGTCCGTCCAGTTGGTGCAAATAAAGATAAACCTTTCTCAGATTTAATCTCAAATCTCCGTCGTTTAATGACTTTATCTGCTCTGCCAGTGATTGGATGCAATCTTCGATAACTAGTGATTCTACTGGGGACAGGGTTGGAAGCGATTTTCCAGCAATGGAACTTGCCAAGTAGGTGTAGATGGAATTGTAATCCGGTTCAGGAAACTTAGGTTGTTCAGAGGAGTTTGAGGAACTGACATTTTCTTTCTGAGATGAAGAAAAAGTTGATGAAACATCAGGAATAGGTTCCTGTGTCGCGACCATGAGAGCTGTGGATATCTGCTGCTCTAAGTCAGTTTTTCTCGGAGTAATGGCATCGGTTATATCAAACCATTTGTCAATAGGTTGGTCGTTTCGATACTTGTAATCAGCTATTTTTTTGCAATATCGATGTAGAAACTGGCGAAGATCCTCATCCGATCGTTTGACCGATGTACTTTTCACTTTTTTGATAAGATTTTCGATTTCGAAGTCAGGTGTGTCACTTAAACAATCAACAACTGGATTTAGTTTTTTAAGAGCATCTCTCAATTTCTGCTTGTTTGAAAATTTTTGAATCCTGGTTGCTTGTCTGAGCTGATCTCTAGTCATACTAAAATTTGCCTTCTTGGTTGATCGATCTCGCAACTTTTTGGGACTCATCGTAGATTTTAATACGGGTTAAAAAGCTTTCAAACCTCGTAGAAAGATGCACCGTCAGAAGTTTCAGTTTTCTTCAAAAAAACTTTGAGAATCCAGTTTAACAGAAACGAGCCTCCAGCAATAAAAACCACATAAACAACAAAAGGTGTAGGTGGGAGAGTTCCAAAGGGCCAAAACCATAAACCTCTTCTAATGCTGTCACGAAGTTGATGTGAGCTCCAAGCTATTACAAGGAGCCAAGGCAAAGTTGGTAGCAATGATTTCAAACAACTAAAATCTTTTGGCAGTGAAAGCTGATTCACACAAGCAAGAAAAAGCTTTGAAACTAATTTCAGAACCAATGCAGCAACAGGGATGGCAAGTACAGCATGAAAGATAGGTCTATTGGGCAAAGAAACAGCTGCCTGCAAAATAATAGTCTGTAATTTGTAAAGATATATGTGTATATATATATGTGTGTATATATCATAAACATGACAATAAATCAAACATTTAAAACAAAAACAACCGGTAGGTTTAAAATCACACATATGCAATGTAAAAAAAATAGAATGTGTATCCATAGGAACTTGCATGGACAACAAGCTCAGTAACTGCTGTTGGAACATTGAAGAATTATTGCCGAGTCATGCAAAGACTTTCCTCGGTGCAAGGATAATAATGGTGGTACCGTATAACCATGATGGTGTTAGTGACCTACCATTGCAAAAAGAAAGAGACTACGATATACATCAGATGTCATGCCAATTATACCTTTAAAGAAAAACTGCCAGCAGCAATGAAATGATCTATGTCAATAAAACTTGACAGAAAACCACAGATCAAGATTTGAAAGACACCTGCGCCATCAACCACAGTATACCAACACCAAGCACCTAGTTAAATGGAAGTACATAACATGATAAACTGACCTAATATGTAAATATTTAACTGGTTACTGAACTCTGCTGCTAATAACACTAACCTATTACGCAGTGTATTGATGTATCCAAAAGTGCACGGAACTGATCACTGAGAGTAGACGAAAATCGTGATGCAGTAAACTCTGTCACGACACAGAGAAGTGCTAACAGGAAAACTCTGACAGTTATGTTCATGCTAGGCTACAATTGATATGTGAACAAATAGATTGATGCAATAGTTTATTTTAAATTTAGTCGATTTTACACACTTTCGCAGTTATCTTAGTTGTGCTATTCTCTATTCTGATCACCCCCTAGAGTGGCATGCAAACTTCCCGAATACCTCTATTTTGCAATTATGCATTTTGTGCACAATATTTTCTATGGTATGAGCTGCAAATGCTGCACCTGCATGTGCTCTAATCAATCATACCTCATAATCAATCAATCATATAAATGTTGTCTGTCTGCATAGCCTGTTTATATAGCAGGTTGTTATACAGCCAGACTGCAGAGTTTGGCATAGAAGCACTCAATACTGTATTTCATGAGCTCCAGTGCCGCACTTAAGCTCCGTTATTTTGCACTTAATGACTTGGCAAAGCTTCTGTGCTTTTAATTTTAATTTAATTTTCAATTCATTTAAAGATTGAGTAAATCAATCAGTGTACATCCAGAGTGTACAGTATGGTAGGAGCACACTTGAAATGTTTTGACCAAAACAGTATTGCACACCAAGATTGTCTGGCGCATAATTGGTATTTTGCTCTATATACGTACGTTTGGCACAAATTTTGGTATTAAGTTGATTGGTGCAGTTATTTGACGCACTAAAAGCAAACTTTCTAGTTGGGGAAAATAGTGATCTTTCTAAAAAAGCAGACACTACTTCTTTTTCCGTTTTCTATTATAAAAGGCCCCCCATTGCCTACCACAAGCGACAGACGTGCTTCAATGTGCTGCACACCTTTTGCTTGCTTGCACACTGACATTTTGCCTCAAGATCTCGGAAAAAAATTCCAGACTGGAAGTCTGCGTACGGTATACCAGATTGAGGTGAGGGGTCTAGTATGCAAATGCATTAGACGGTTGTTCACTTTTGCAATAGACCTTATAAATGAGAAGACTGTATTGTAGATGGGTAATTTCGACAATTCCTCGATTTTATAATAATTTATTTTATTCGGCCGTTTGCACAAGTTAAGCTCTTTTATGTATACTTTATCGTTGTTGCGGTTTCAGGCAATCTATGCAGATGAAGTCATGACCTAGCATTCAAGCAAAGCCCCATCCTCTCTTCCATGGTTCTCTGGATTAATCAAAAATACTTTACAAAAGGCACCAGGCGGTGACTTAATCATAGCAACAAAAGAGTCAAAAAATAAACTTGGAATCATCGAAGCGTAACAATCGAACAAAGTTGGCTTGTTTTCATCTTGTCCATGATGATTTGCAAGATCAAAACAGTCGGTAAGTAAGGTAGTAATCTGAAAAATTTAATTACCTTTTCAAAATTTTAATTGTCGACTATAAATTAAAAAATTTCCTAGTGGTTATGAAAAGTCATATAGGGCGATAGATGTCATGGCCTACCACCTGACAGCTGAACTAGATTTTTTATTCATTACGAAACGTCAGATGACAATAAAGCACAACGCAAGATCTTCATCCAGAACCACAAAGCTCTACAGATTCTTGGAGTCACGATTTTTTCATTTTTCTTTTTTTCATTATTAATGGCGTAGCCTTATCGGCTTGGATGTTGGGAAATATCAGACTCGTAATAAATCGAGTCAGTGACTCGATTTGAGTCACTTTTTTGATGTTTATACTATTCGTTTGAAAAATAAGCTTTGTTCATAAACGAAAATTCCGGTTTCACAGACACGATTTTTCTGATAAAAAAGCGAGTTTGTTGCCTGTTAAATTTAAGCCTCCTCCCCAGCGATCGAGCTCGTTTTATCTTACTGTTATGGACTTTGCGGCGCCGCAATGTGCTAGTAGGCTAAGTCGGCTGCCTAAGTTTTATCCTTCGGTTCGGACTTCTATTTATAAAGGGATTGGTGGTGATGTTGATCATCATCTTGTCATCATAGCTATCGTTCGCAAGCATTTAGACCTAACAATGATTCCTCATCTCTTGAGCACCGGTTACCGAGCTTGCCTTTATGCAAGTTCTGATTTTCACATATTAATAGTTTTGTTCCAAATTGCGGTTTTAGTCACATTAAGGCACCAGACTACAATCGCCAACCGACTTACACCATCGTGGTTTTCACATTCATTGTTGTCCATGTCGAGCGACAAATGACTCTTAAAAGACTTTTTATTTAATCCCATATTTTTCTAATTCTATTTTGTGTTTGAGATCTCGATGAATGATTGGGAGTTGGGAGTTGGGAGTGCTTGATTCCACCCGTAACGATATATTAATACAGCAAACAAAATGAATTGGCGAAAATAATGCATGAGTTGATGATTGCGTAAAGCCAAATGAAATCAAAGCATCAACCAAAATTGCATTTATGCCCTTGCACATACATAAAATTACCAAATCCATATACACCCAACATGTTTTGATAAATAGCTTTTAGAATTGTAACAGGTCCCAAGCGACAAAGTTCAACCAAATGTAACAGATATTCTTTAATAGAAATCTGATAAGATAAAAGTATAATCAGGGTTTAGAGCTCTTCTCTATCCCAACGTAAATTTTTATCTGGCCCTTTCGATATAACATGATCTAATCAAGTTCCAAAACGTTTTTATCCACTTGTCAATCATGGCATAGTAAGATAGCGCTTACACAAGGCAGCGGTAAGCAAAGGAAATTATATCTTCTGTTTTTCAATTAGAAAGCTCGATCATTGCGAAATCTTTAAGGAAAAATCTCCAAACCTGTACATTTTCTTTAAAAGCGCAGCCCAACTCCAAAAACCACAGTAGAACACGTGTCTCATGATGTTAATTACTAACCACTACAGGAGCAACTGACAGGCTAGATTGCTAGAAGATGTCGCGACTTGCGTAGGGGTCGAACTTACGAAATTTAGGTTTAAATTTAAATTCGTTAACTTAGAAAAATAATATTCCTATAGAAAAAAGGTATTTTAAACATACAATTTCGTTTTCGAAGGGTTTAAAAGCTGTTAGCTGAGTCTGTTTCACCAATAAAACACATCCAGTGACAGTAGATTTAGATTGTTGTTTCCGCGTGAGTCCTATGTGCATCACTGCTTTTGACCGCTGATTCTTTTTATTAGGAAAGATTCAGCCGCAGTGACAAAATCAGTAACCGCCTCATACGTCATCTAACTGTTGAAGCAACACTGTGTCAGACCAGAAATGCTTTTGTAATATAATTTTGCTGTAATCGTTTAAATTAACCAGAGTATTCTTTGCAGCTGTTGTCATTCTGTTCTATAAGCTATCTGCATTTGGTGAAAGAATTGTGCTCATTCGATTTAAAAGTGGACTTCAAAACCGAGCCAATTGCAAATATGGTGAGTACCGAAAATAATTTTCATCTAAACCACATAAAAGTTTAATTGAAAAGTGACAGACTTATTTTCTTTCTTTTAAATAAGTTTCATGAACAACAATCACTTCGATTATAATAGTTAGATCATAATTTTAATTTATTAGCATTGAAGCCGTTCATTACTTTTCAATTTTCACAGGATACTTCGGAACTTCAACCAGCCGTCAAACTAGATAGTTCATTGAAATCTCGTGTTCCTTCACCGATCTCCAGATCGTCTCCCACAAACGCCCGAAATATGAAGCGCAAACACAAGCGCAAACACAAGCGCAGACACAAGCGCCCTCACTCATTGAGAAAGATGACATTGCAAAATCAACATCAGAAGAAAACCGAGGAGAGGGTCAAGAAACTTGATATCCAACTTATGTTTTTTCTACAAGTAGAAAATTCTGGAAGTTCTGTCTTTAACCTTCCATCATCCACATTTCGAATGTCGAAGTGCATTGACTATTGGCCATTATAATGTCTTTGGTATTTTTGTAAAATATTTTTCTAGGAAACTTTTTATGTTTTATGCAGTTTATTCATTTATTTATTTATTTATTTATTTATTAATCGGGTTGAGTTTATTTGAATTATGTTGTTTGGGAATTTTAATAAATTATGTTAATAAAAACCAAAACAAGTCTGTTAATGTTTAAAAAGTCATAACACATGTTTTTTCTTTATTGCATTATTAATGAACTAAGTTTAAAAAATCTACAAACACATTACAACTATACGAATTATCGTATCGGCATAATCTTTTTTAACCTTCAAGCGGTACCGCTGCGTGTTCTTTTCGCTATTAACTGAGAGCCAAAATCTTTCCTTTCAATCGTTTTCAAAGTTCAAACAGAAACTTTATAGGCCTATAACTGTCACCTGCAAAAGCATGCGCACTAAAAATTTACCAGCGCTCGAACGAAACTAATATCAAATATGCTAGAATTTTTAAGGACATTTGAAACGTGGATTTTAGGGTTTGCCTCCTGGAGCGTACAATTCTATTGAGGTTTAGATTATGACAAGTTGCTAAAGAAATAACCTACATTTAAATTTCAACAGTAAAGAGCTGAGTATTTTCCATTGCTTCAGCGAGAATCTAGCCTCTAACCTTCAAACTCAACACTTAGGCCTAAGTGCAAAATCTTAACTGGCTTTTTTAAAATTCAAAAAACGAATGAAAAAGTTTTATATTCATCCACCATCATAATGTTGCTGCTTCCTGATTGGGAATCATAGTTTTTTAGAGTTTAAAGTAACCATTGTATGACCATCACATTACGTCACATTTTCGCCTTGGGCCCGATGGGAAAGAAATATGGTGAAATCACCAGGAACTATAAAATACAGTAAACTATGAACTTATCAAGAAATTCCATGCCGATCTCTAACAAATGCAGATTTGTTAAGGTTACCGCACCTGTGCTTATGGTTGCTTTTCTTTATCATTTTCTTTTGTTGTGTTTGATTTTAAGTTTGCGAAATCGATATATTGAATATATTGAGTCTTGATGGCGCCAGTTCATAATTATTTACGATCGTTGTATATAGGTCAAATGGGGATCGGTCACTATCAGGAAGATCTTGTATATGTTGGTATCTACTGCAGTAAATTAATTCTTTACACGTCGGTTTCTAGCATTTTTCTAATCTGATATGCTTTGCAGTGGAGTGTTCTTTGGTAGCAGCTTGGTCAGGTTTATAACTGAAGTTGAATAAAATATTTTGAAATGTGTTAGCAACGTCAACCCTGAAACACTTGAATGACTGGTTTGAATAATATTCAGTTTAATTATGTGATTGACCTAAATTATTAATGTACAGTTTTATCTTTTTTCAAATAAAATGGATTGTCCATTCCAAGCTTCGTTTAAGATCTTAAATGCAACAATTCATCAAGATAACTGGTATATACAATACATGAAATACTTAAAAACTTTATATATGAGTGCTTTAAAGGCCCCCTGTACTGTATTACCGCATGCTCCCATTTTAAGAACTTCGTTTTGAATTACGACCAAATATCCTGATGGCGTTTTGTCATCTTTATGTTAAACGAGTGCTAACCGTTAATATAGTCAACAACATGATCTTTTACTGTGGCTTGAAGAAAGAAAAATACGCACGTTAAGGGCAATTTTACCTCGTAGTTTTCTACTTTCACTTGAAGACAATGCATACCGAAGACACTTGAAGATAAAGCGAGGGCCACTTCCAAAACCAAGTTAGCCTTAAATCGAAGAGAAGTTGTCAGTAAATATACTGGCGAAAGAACTTTTAATAACATGCTGTGGTTAAGCAATTATTGCAATAAGCAAGTGGCAAAAACGCAAATTCATCGCTTATGTCGAAGATGGCGGTTCTTAATCCAACACAATAATAGAAACAATAAGAATGACTTAGGTGTTTGAATTGAATGTGAATAGAATGTTTCCTGTGACGAACAAGTAACGATGAACAGGAACATTTTGCGTTGAAAAGCCTAAACGAGCTTACCGTTGGTGTATTTGTACTGGTTAATGCAATTGCTAATCTAGAGTACAGTTCAGTGTCGGCTGTTAACTCCAACTGCGATAAAAGCAAGAATGCTTTATCAGTTTATGTGCTGTCGTCTGTGACATTCCTGAGCTGAATATAACCATTACTTGGTACTAATCACCTACCTATGGATATGTATTCCATCGAAAACGCGTTACCTAGCTTACCATGCCTATTACAATTTACCCCAGTAACCAATCATATCGTTTATACATTGTGACATCATAATGAGCGCCGTTTTGTCATGATAAGCGGCCAAAGTTGCGATACAGTTTTGTAAAAATTGCTTAACCACTGCATGTTATTAAAAATCTTTTCACCAGTATATTTACTGACAAGTACTGACATTTACTGACCAGTATATTTACTGACAAGTACTGACATTTACTGACCAGTATATTTACTGGTTCTGCAATAAAAGAAACACATGAAAAAAATGCTGCGGATTAAGAAAATTCATAAAGCTTAAAAGTGTATTGTATAGTATATTATTAATTATTTATTATAAGTTATATTAAGTGTATTGTATAAGTATAATATATGTATTAGCTATTATATAGGTTGAAATATAAACTGCAAACGAAAAACAATTTTACTCAACCCCAAATCCTACCTTTCATGTAATTACCCTGATTTCCATAAATGAAAGATTGGGTAACTTTCCTTCTTCGTTTATAACCATTAAAACCGTCACAAGTCACATGATGAAACAAATCCACATAATAATAGATCAAACAATGGCTTTTCTTGTGGCGACTGATAATATTAATTGGATCAAAAATTTGGACGGCTTGGAATCCCCATCGTAACGAAAAAGTACAAAGGCTGGCACTTGTTAAAGATAGAAACCGAAGTCTTCAACAGCTTAGAATACAGAAAAAAAATAGCTAGATCGTACAAAATATGCATCAACTGATGCATATGGTTAGTGCTAACTAGTTACTTGTGCATTGAATGCAAAAACAACAATTACACTCACGTAGTTGATGATACATGACACAAACAAATCCATTCACTTCCAATATGTGTTTTGCAAAGTTAACGAATTTTGTAACCGCTGAAAATGTAGTTACTTCCAAGCAGGAAAGTTCAATGAAAAGGAAAGATTATGCAATCAAGGTTCGTAGCGCTTCGTGGCAAGTGCAACTTTATTCCTTATCTTGGTACAATGCAACTCGACCTAACCAAGTGCGAAAACAATTTTATCTACTTGGCAATAATCGCACCTTCTGTTTACCAACTTGACTTGAAGCTTGGTCGGTGCGAAAACTTTAACGGAAAAAAGGTAAGTCTGCTGAAAAGCAACAGAATTAAAATCGCCTCTTACAGTCTTCAGCTCGAACAAATGCAGTAAACATCAGGAGAAACTGTCAGACTAAACTCACTTTAGTTGTAACTTGTAACAAGAATGATGTTCGGATCTAAGTGTAGTTTTAGGAGAGCTACAAGTATGAAGCCTTATACGTGTAATTACAAAGGCTTTTAGTGAATTTTAACCTACATTTGCCTAACTTGGCGTGCAGTATAATTAAAGAAAAAATCGGATTCTGTCTTGCAGTGAAATGTTAACATCGCAATTAAATTTTTTAGAAACAAATCAGGTAGCACGTGAACTTTGAATTACGGAAAGGCGTCTAGCTTAAAACACAGCACTAGTTAATTTGATTTGGTCTTTTTCAACACTTATAAGTATTAAAACACAGCCAATGACAGTGGCTGCAGGTTATTGTATCAGTAAGCCTTCCTTTTAAGTAAGCGTTCCTTTTGTGTTTCCCAATCAATAGTCATCTCATAGGATATATAATCACTGAAACATAGGAAAACAATTGCTCAAAATTTAGGTACCTTTGAGGAAGATTTTTGTTGCAAATTTCCTTATTGACTTATATACTGATTTGCAGGTGTTGACAATCTGTTAGTGATTTATTTTAGTTTTTGAATAACTTTCCTACGTCGTGTTTGAAAAAAATTATTCATATTTGAAAAACAAAAATTCAATAAAGAACCAGCGAAAAAATGGTGAGTAACTGACGATGAGGTTCTTGTTTGACCGCATGAAAACTCCAATAAGATTCAACATTCTTTCTTATTCATTTTACAGAACATTTTTGGCTTGTCCCTTTAAAATAATCGTTCTTTGCTTTAAATTTTCAAGCTAACTACAACGTGTTACAATACTTTGGTCGACATATACTACCGCGACAATTATTTTTCAAGCGATCCAACATGAAAACATAAACACACACTTACAATGCGCGTAAAATGCATGATGAGCATGCTGGCATAGACCGAACGCCTAACTTGTCAGCATGCGCAAAATACATTTTAACAAATTTTGAAATATGAAGCCGGCTGTGTTATCGGCAGCAAAAGTTATGTTAACGTTAATTTAGTATTATTTTCTTACAGACTGTATCCGACTTGCAAATCTCACGAAGAAAATCAGTCCGCAGGAAATTGCAAATGCAGGATTTGACGATGAACACAGCAGCAGCCGCATTAGGTCTGGGGAGGCCTTCAATGTGTTTTACTTCGGACATCTCTAGCATCAATGCTACCAAGTCGATGTTGGACAGCCGATTAAATCCGCGTTCGAATGTCAACTCTTCTCCAAACCGTTCCCCCACGAACAAGCGAAATTTCAAACGAGCTGGCTCTTTGCGGAAAGCTGTTACTAGACGAGAATATCTTAAAAAGTTGGAGCAGAGCGAACAACTGATGAAAATCCAGGTCGAACTTCTTCGCAGAATGAAATTTATTGAGAATCTTCCGTATCCTACCAACAAGCAAATATCAAAATGTCCTTTTACTTAAATTATTATCCGCATACATACAGTTTATTTACTTTTATTTCGGGATTTAGTTTGTTCAAGATCTGAGTCATGTTTCGTGTCAGTACGTTATTTTGATTCTTGTGTTTAGTTTAGTGTTTTCTTTCGGTCACTTCGCTTTTTTAATAAACAACTTATAAACATAAATCGAAGTGATGCGAAGAGTCAATGTGGCCCCAATAGTAAACTTGATGAGTGCAAGTAAAGCAAGGAACGATCTTGTGCAAGTCATTTAACCTTTTATTTATTTATTTTTATTTTTTTTTTTTCACTTGCCACTATAGACAGTCTTTTTATTACATTATAAATTATTTTGGCAACGAAAAATTATAAAAGAAAGCCGTAGATGATATCTGTATTTTGATCGAGATTAAATTCCAACTCTGTTCAAACTTTTTGATCTCCGCCGAAACAAGATATTCAAAGATAACCGACAAAGATTTTACCGAATATATACAAGTGCAGCAAACTAAAACAGATTGATTAAATATGCATCAATTGAATGATAATAATGCTTAGTTTAATCAAGGCATCAAAAACAATTGCATTTATGTCTCTCCATATGCACATTATCACCAAATCGATAGATGTTTTGCAAATTTAACATCTTTTTCTAACCGTTGGAAATGTAGCAGAATCAAGCGGTAAACTTCACACCTGACACCAGAAAGATTCTTGGTGAGGGAGTTGAAAAGAAAAGTACAACGACGGTTTGAAGCTTTTTGCAGGTGCAAATTTATTTGTAGTCTCGGATGTCAAACGTAAGACGATTTCATGGAGTGCGAAAACCAATTATCTTATAACACGGCGCTTTCGCAAAGGTAACACGGTGGCAAGGAAAATGCGAACGTTATCATTATAATTGTTTACCCAATCGAAGCTTGGGTGATGCAAAAATCCTTCACGATGATTTACTCGATACGTATAAAACTATATTGACAAGTGGAAGAAATGGTTGTCTATAAACGCAAGTAAACGGCATGGTATGATAACCTCTATCCTTCGAATGAGGAAAGTCTTTGCAAGACTTAAAGCTCATAATTCCGCCACTCCAGCAAAACGCGTTCCTTCAAGGCAAGAACACACAGATAATAAACTTCGTTCAGGAGGCGTCAAAGACCAAAACATGCCATAAAATCTTTGTTTGTTTTATTATACAGTAAATTTACTAAAAGACTGATTACACGTAAAATCCTCCATGGGGCTCTCTGAAATTTTGCATGTAAATTTAGTATGCTTTGAACTACCATTCCATATAATGCCATCAAAAAACCATGATTAAAACTTTTTTAACAGAGACGCAAAATAAACACTAGAATTTTTGGTCTAAAAACCCAATTTTAGCTACTTTCATGCTAATTTTTAGCCAAATTCTGTACGCGACCTGGGACATTGAAGCACGCCAACTGCTAGGGTAATTCCCAGGCTAGAAAACAACACCAACCATGCTGCCTTCTGGTTGGTCTAAACATGTTTTTTACAGCCCTACGTAGGACGTCCAACAAAATCATAGAGGTCTTAGTTTTAAGTCTTTGGCGGCTCCTTAATAATAACCTAATGCAGCAATAAATAAGCTACCGAGACGATAAATAACGGTCTCATAACGCTGACAAGTATCCCGTCCAGAATTAAGATTATTATTGAAAAGGTTTTAAAGGTTTCTAAATCATCTTCCCGCTGTTTTAACAATTCAGGATGAATCTTTTCTTTTTCCTGTTTATGCTTATAAAACTCATTATATATATATATCTGCATCACCGGCTACGAAACAAGTTGTTATGACGTCATCGCCGAAATGATAGCCAATTTTTAAGCTAGTGTTTAGGTCAAGGTACGTTGTTCAGTAACGTCAAAACATACGTAACGTTACATTGCTATCAACGATCTTGACAGACTCGCCACTAGATGGCGGACGAGAGGTCGATTTCGATTCTTCTCTGGGCTTCACATATAGCTTACGTGGGCTTCACATATAGCTTCACTTAACGTGATACGTGGCATCGGAGAAAAATCTTGCGAACCAACAGGGTGAGAAACTCTGCAGAGGAACAGAGTTTTTGGTAGTTGTAAGTGACCGAAAAAAGATTTATACGAAGGCTATTTTTACATACTTAAATAACATTGCGGTCTTTTAATATATATTTGCGGTTGCAAAAGCCAACCTGTGTAGACATACGACGATTAAAACAAAGAGGTGTTCTTAAAAAACTTAAAGTGTATCTGTAAGTATGGTCGTTAAAAATCACACAAAAATTGTTCGTAGCTGTCAATACTAGAAAGTCAAAGTACCTGGTAAGAACAAACGCAACCGGAGAAAAATGCGATGACTGAAAAGTATAATGACAGAGGTTAAGAAGAGCCAGTAAAATGCGATTCAAACAATCGATTATTGATGTTTTCGAAATGAAAAAGCTACCTTAAAGGCAACGTGTTTCATAAACTTGCAAACGCAAACATTCAAATATTGCATCCGCTAGATAACGCTATAGTGGCACTACAACTTTTCGTATCGGTTGACACAATACATATACAGTATGGAAGCATTATAACGAGCGTTTCAGAAACGGATTATATTTGAATTAGACCACCAAAGACAATAGATGTGATGAATACAAAATATGAACAACCGTTTAGAACTTAACAGTCGCTGGTTTGAATTGGATAATAAAAATTCGGATGATTTGGACAGTTATATAAAATATCTGACAGTTCGAACGTCATTGTCAGGGCAGCTAATAATTGCACATGCCTACCGATTACTGAAACATCAGGCAGTTTCCAGATAAATCCGTTTTGCAGAAATCGATGACTGAGAAGATCACATTCGATGGAAACTTGATTGTCTTAATCACTTCAACTTGATAATTCAAACCGCATTTTGATTGCTGAACGACTTGCAGAAAGATGTTGGTGTCTGCGGTCGGAATTTATCTTTACTTGGGACGTTTAAAGACCTCGGAAGACCTCAATTCTCACAATAACATGCACCTGGAAAAGAAAGTTCCCATGAATGAAACATGTCGAGTCTGGTCACGTATTTACACGCGGCAGATAAGGTCGGGGCTGAAAAAAACGTTGTGTAACGCAAAACAATATGTAAGAAATCATTGAAAAACGTTAGTTGGTAAACTTTTAATCCGGTTGTTGTATACAACACATATTACAAATTCATTCCTATTAACAACGTTTAACATTCCGATAGCGTTGACAATAAGCTGTATGATTTAGCGGAAAATTTACTTCAATAAATTGCAGTAGCGTAACGTTACCTGTCATGCACTAAATATAGAAAAAAAATCGGTTTAGTTCAACTTCAAAAAGGAAGTAGGTTCATCTTAGTTTAAGAATATTTTACCCCAAGTTTTGGTTCAAAGTTGCATTTAAGCTGCACTTAGGAAAATCACCCACACGAAGAAAATCATCGGACTAAGAAAAAAGCGAAGCCGGGCCCAGAGTTGTGGTGAGCTGTTTCGCTTTGTTGGGCACTTTCATCCCGGATTTAGGGATTATGTTATGCAATCACCAAGTTTGCATGGGGCTTCTAAAGGAAGATGACTCATGCGGCCACGGTGGTTCAATAGTGCGTGTCCTTTTCACGTTGACGTTCGAGATGATATCGATCATGGTTTGGTCCGGGAACTTTTTAAGTTATTTCCTAAGGATTCGAATATGCCGTTAGCAATATAATTCTGCTGTATAATTTATACAAACAAAGCCTTGTTAAATTCATGTTTAAGATTGGCAAAAAAAAAATTGTAAAAATGTGTTTTCATCTGAACTTATTTCAACTTAAACAGTGTTACGCGATGGTTACACATTGTTTTATCTATCCGATAGCTGAAGTGACTTTAACTGCAAAAGTAATTCCACCCAGTTAAATACACCAATGTTTGGTAACATATCTCTGCTAAAATTTTCAAGTTTTTTTCAATTTTTGCAGTTTCAATAAAATATCGTTATGAGCGCAAATGAGACGAAAAATTGGCAATTGTTTTGCCAAAAAAAATCGTTAGATCATTAACAGACAGGCCAAATATGTTAGGTGACGCAAATAGTAAAGCAAATGACAAAATACAATACAATGTATTCAATGTAACAAAAAAAATATTAATCATTTAAATGGGGTGGAGGACGTTTAAGTTAATAGCTTCTAAACTTACGCGACAGAGCAAACAAACACCGGGTTAACGAGCATCCCCCCTTTACAAGGCTCCAGACTAATTAATGTGCTAGGGGCCTCGTGGGGTCAAAACATACGTAACGTTTGCTGACGTCGACGTTTTATGTAAACGGACGTTTACACACCAATGCAATTCACCTTATAACAGGGACAGCAGTGCTTGGTTGCGACCCGTTGAAGTAACATGAGCGAGACAACAATTATAGCACAGTGACAGATATTTATTTTCGTCTCCTAGGTTTCGTTGTTCAGCAACACCAAGGGCAAAGGCATTTGTTGGGCCACACCGTCACGGTTATAGCGACACCAAAACCTCAACAAAGCTTATGGATGAAATATTACACTGGTTGTTTTCCATATTATAAATATATCGGTAGCCTTAAACTTTGTAAAGGGAAAAAGTGCCCTGGTGTCATTAAATCAAAGACGTCTTTGGGAAGGAGACAAAAAACTTATTCCAGACATTATAAGCTACGAAGAAATTTATGAGCCTCAAAAATATATTGTAAAAGACGGCTAATTGTTGCACAAGCAGTGAAGTGAACGTCTTTAACACATAACATCATTGAAGCAGTAAAACACATAATACATCATCGAATAACTTGCCAGTGCATACGACAGTTGCTTAGGGTTCTTATCGGTGAAATATTGAATAGGAACCAAATAAGGATTCGTCGAGCGTTTAGACTTAGAGTATATCATGTTTACAAACGATATTGCTTATTTGTGCGTCACTTTTTTCACGGTCCATTGGATTGGCGGTTAAGTCTGACATTTCTGGTCTTTCATATTTTAAGTAAGCATTAGCGAACAAAACGTGCAATTAGGCTCAGAAACGACAGAAAACGTCGTGCGTTTAAGCCTAAGAAAACATGCAGGCACAGACGTAAACCGAAGTGTCTGAAAGCTATGGCTTAAATTTGGGTGCTTGAAGCGACGACGCAGCCATCTGCTGACGTCAAAGCTTATGCATCGAGACTGTCGTTCGGGGGCGGGGTTTTAAAAAAAAAACTTTTTTTTAGCTTGCGCGTAAGGGTTGCTGCAAAATGGCTATTTTTAAAGATAATTGAATTATTGCTGCAAAGCACTAACAAAGACTATGCCCGAAAACGGTAGAGTGGGGCACTTTTCGGTGCGTCGCATTAACATCGTCTAGACCTACTTATGTCGATTTATTTACGATGCGCTACCTGCATGGTGCATTTGCGGACAGATAACCAAATTTGTGAATAACTTGTGACGGGCTTTTGGAAAAATACAACGCTGTTTTTGGAATCAAGACAACTTCCGTGTGTACTCCTGGTCAAAGAAGCAACACAAAGGATAGGTTCAACTTTCTGTTAAAGAATGCAGATTGTTCATTGTAACTTGCTAAAGCTAGAGATGTGAGTTTGGTCCATTGCACAAAATCTGAAACTATTGAAATAAAACTTGCAGCAAAAACGCTTGAAAAGATGCAAAAGCGGTTCGATCCATCACTTTTTAACGAAATGTAAAGAGAATTGTAACTTTCTAACGTGTACCCTAGCGTCTAATTGTAGAAGACAATACGTCTATACAGAGAAACATTAACAGGGAAATCATTCTTTTGGCAAAAAATTACCAAGTAATAACGAGTAATCATAATCGGAGAACATTTTCAAAACCTAATTTACCGCTAACTGACTCGGCAATTGCGGTCGATTGATTTCACAATTTGCAGAAATCCGATCCTTAATAACAGTGCGGCTGTGACCCCACCCACGAGGTTTCCAGAGTCTTATACTTGTTCTTCCATGACTGGTATAGCTAGCTTTTCGTGTCCGACTATTATGCCCGATCAAGACGTTTGAGAAATATCGGCTTAAACATCGCAAATTGTAAGTTTTCATGCTTTAAATAATTAAGATGTAAATTGTCACCATACAAACAAGACCGCGGCAAGGTAGTTTGCTAACATGGTCATTAAGCAATTAACCAGCGCAGTTGTAATAAGCGATGTAACGGAGAAGTTCAAGTGGATTCCGGAAAGAAAAAATTAACCGTAATCGAACCACAACTAAAGATACGATCTAATCGCCACCCTCTTGCCAGCGATGATGGAAACTTGTACGTTATCAAGCTCGTTATCATGAGCGGAAATTATACGTTTCTTGAAAGGTGATTCCAAAATGCATATCCACAACGAACTCACCGTCTTTTCTGGACACACACATGGCGTACGTGTTAAACTAACATGCAGTATTTGAAATGTATCATTCACGTGGAAAACAGCACGTCAAAGATGTTAAATGTTTCCAAGATGTGTTAGTCTGATGTCTATGTCTTATAAAACAAGACGACATCCGTTACAGACAAATACCGAATTCTTGAAAAAGCAAATACATAAAACATACTACATGCCATGATGGTCGGTCGATCCAACCCACGGATGATTCTATCCAGCATAATCAAACCTAGAACAATTCAACCCAGAGATATTGGTTAGGACTCGGGGCTTCTCAAACTTTTTGGTTCTGCGACCTCACTTTTGAAAAGAAATTTCTATGCGACCCCTTGAGGGGTAGCCTACACATTAATGATGTTAAAACTATAAACGTCCAGTTACAAATCTCAAGATGTATTTTGTCTCTAGCAAAATCATACAAGTGCACACAATCCACCGAAGTACAGTAGCTGTAGCCTGCAGTAATAAAAAAAATCTTGTAATGAAAACAGTAAAGCGAATAAAAAATTTAAAAAAAATTCAATTTATGAAAATTTAATTTGTTTCACCACCCCAAACGGGGTCGCGACCCACAGTTTGAGAAGCCCTGGGTCAGGTCGTCCTGGGTTAAATCGTCCTTGATTGAATCGACCTGATACCGCGTGTGACATGTAAACATCAAGATACTGTACAGTAGTTTGGAAAGACCTCACAAAAAGATGGTCACAACCATTAACACATGGAGTCATTACGCAGTCATTCCTTTCGGTCTTGCAATTGCGAAAAACTCCTTATATGGTGTTTTACCATCACGTTTGATTGCTAAAGGACTTCTCGTGGCAATCTTATGGATACGTCACAACTGCTGGGCGGACTGGATATTGCGTATTTGGCGGAGATCTTTCTACATTAGTAAGCCATCATCAGATCCGTCTAAACTGACTTATGACGATTAACATGTAAGGTTCAAATGAGTACGTATGGACATGCGTAATAAAAAGTAATTTATAAACCGATTAAAACCACGTGCCTCGCCATATACAGAGCTGGAAATCTTGGTATAAGAAGAAATGCGACGGAAGAACTCCTCTTATAAACAAAAGCCCTTTTCTAATCTAAAAATAATCATCACTTTTTACAAATCTTGCAATATCGCGTGCTGCGCTATTCAGCCCCCCAACTGCAGATCGACGTCGACGTCGAGACAAAGTCAAAGTCGCCCTTAATGTGGCGTTGAGGGGAAAGACTGGAGTGGCATTAACGGCGGAAACAAAATATACAAAAATTAGGGGCCGCGCGCCAAAGAATAGAAGGCTAGACTCGGGATTATGAAAGGAAGGCGTGAAGCGATTCTATTTTTGCAACAATAGACGCGCTATACGCACATGGAATTCAGACATTTTGCACAATGCTGCAAAACTGTTGAAAAACTTTAAAAATCTAATATGAAAAAATAATAAAAACGCGACACAGAATATGTGCTTGATATGCTAAATAATAAGCTAAATAATTCAATTAGAATCGCGGAGCTGCAAAAAAAGCAAAGTTGTTTTCAAATCCGCGCATCATTTACATTACATATCAAAAACGTGAAAAACATTCTCGAAACGGGGATCTCCCTTTGCACTTTCCTCCGGTAAAGTGGATTTAATGAGGTTGATATTTCAAAATGTCAGTCAAATCGGTTGTATTCTTCACAAAAACACTTCTAATGTGAAGCAAGACATTTAGAAAACAGACAGACTCTAAATCTAAAAATACTGCATAATCGAACCACATCGCGACCCGTATAACATGGGTGGAGTAAAAACCACAGACGGTACCGGAATAGGGGACTGGATTGCTCGTATTTCCACCGGAACCGCAGCGCCGCCTTTGACGTCAATGCACTCAGACGTGGCTTCTTGCAACACAAACAGAGGTCTATGCCGTGGTTAGAAGCGTAAACTTTTGCTAATTTTAGCTTCATTCATGGACTCGTTCAAGGATTATGTGCAAGTTTAGGTGTAAATGCGCCCTTTCGTAAATGCCACCTCGAACCGTACTATTCTTGACCGACTAGACAGCTGATCGCAAACCATTAAGTCTACAACCGCAACAGGAGTTATTTGTAGTTTTCGAAAAACCGCCAACATTTTGGGCGACAATTGGAAAACAGTTTAAAGTTCAACCAAAATAGGACGCGCATAGAAATCAGAGTTTGCATTTTTTACTACTTTTAACCATTTGTATTCCTTTCCACATTCGCACGCAAGTCTACCCTCGGTACCAGCCACATTACTATAGATCACGGCATCAAAAAGGTTATCTTGATATCTGTAAATATAAGTTTAACTTCTGATGTTAATCAACGGGTATCATTAAAGCATGCACTTGATTTGGTTGGCGACACAGCTTTTATCTTACCATCTCAACATTTCCGGAATCTTTAACCAAAGATGACAATACGAGCAAGAACCATGAGTTGCATTGAAATATGTTGCACACAGGTCAGAAACGCTCCCTAAGATTTAGGCAAAAGTCACCTTGCCTTGGTATCACTTCACGTCGGGCAATCACGAGACGTGTGCCTTGTATGCATGTGTTTTGTGAAACATTAACATCGGATCAACATAACTTTGGCAAACAAAATGGCTTCATAGCACAGAACCTTAAACTAACCAGAACTTCGTCAAAGCCATTTGAAGTTGCTATTAAGTTGTGTGAATTCGACTGGCTTTGTCACTGTTATTGTCTGTTATGTTACACTTCAAATGCGGCCTTAAAAACAGACTTTAAGCGGATTTTAAACAAACCTTAAAAGAACCCGCACAAAACTAATTGCTTCTTAGACCTATCACCGCCAGTATAATCGCCGCATATTTCAAGAGTTTAGCCAATTTAGCCATTCAAGTTTCTTTGGTAAAAAATTTAACTTTTCCCGGTGTCAATTTTCTTCTTTGGTGGTATATGGGCGGTTTACGGTGAGCAAGTGTTCGCAGCGTATCGAGCACGATGCTTGGCTACGCCTAACGCAACCTATCAAGACGTTTAGAAAATTATTCATCTTTTCCGGTTCCTGACCACATAAAGAGCTAGATAGGAGATGACCTAATCGGTTACAAAATGAGCAAAGCGCAGAGTTCGAGATTACCGGACCTGGGGAGACTCGTGGGACAAGAGTGAAAGGTCAAGTAATAAAACAGTTGCAGATCTAATCTAGTCAGCTGACCACTAAACGGTCATTAAGTCAGCGTGACTGCGCATAACCCAAATATTACGAAAATACGAGACCAAAAATCATCAAAATAAAAATACGGGCTGTATTAGTCAGGGGGTTTCCCCGAATCGTGAGCACGGTGTTTGAGAAAAGAGATAGGCGGTTTAGGGTGGCTTTCATGGCCGAGATTACATTGTGAATAATCTAAAATCAACGCTCGCGTAGCTGGATGCGACGTTGTTTTGCAAATGAAACAGCGACTGTAGAAAGCTGAAGCGAGAAAAGGTCTCGCTAAAGTAACTATGGAAGGACAGCACGTAGTAAACAGTTGGTGTTATTTTCTCTAATCACGTGTATCGCTTCTTTTCAATCCTCACCTAGATGCGGTAATCTCTCGTATTTGAAATGTTAGCTTCCTGTATCTCGCCAAGTCTGCTTATTTGCTATATAAAGATACATGACGTAAGCGTTGTAATAGCGGACTCCACTTTATGAATATGTAATTTGGATAAGAAAATGCAATAATGAATAAATCGTGAAGTTAGTGTCATAAGGACACGCTATGGTAGTTAGCAATTTTCTTTTTAAATCTCAGGTTGCGGAAATTGCCCTACGTGTAGTTTAAACGTCTTAAATTATTTCACAATAATCCGACAACAACACAAATAATTTTAACAAAACCGGGATTAAGCTTTGCTCTCCACGTAGCAAAAGCGAGGTGAGATGAGTTAAAAGTTTCAAGTCGTGCGCAAACCAGAATTGATCACAAATGCTTTAAAGTCGTAAAATTTTAGCTTGGCGGAAAGCGAGAGATCGAGCAAAGACGCGGTTTAGATAAGCTTGGCCAAGGCAAAATAATGCACGAAGCAACATCACCTAAAACAAGTTTCACGTCTTAGTTAGCGAGAGACCTAAGTAAGTCGCGATCGGAACCGACTTATAATGTAATCTTGAGCAAAAGAGGAGCTTTTTTTAAGTTTTGATTAATATTTCCGGGAAATCTTTCCTTGTAAGTAAAACGGAATTTTCCGAGAAAGAAAAAAATCATACCAACAAGCATATAAGACCTTAAGTTTTACACTATACTGTAACCTACTTCGAAATGAAACCAAACGTATTTGGTGTCCTACATATTTCCACAAAGAAAATAAGAACGTGTCGCAGTACTGCCAAAACAGGCGATGACAAAATTGGGCCACATCAATGTTTTTAGCCACACGTCCATAACTCTTAATCGAAATTTTGATCCGACATAACTCATGGCATGGCGTGGCGTGGCGTGCAGAGTTTATTGAATCAACGCTTATGACTTTCTGACGTCAATATGTGGCTGCTTTGGAAACAAACGCAGACCTATAGGCCAAAACATATCTTTAAAAGGTTCTCGGTAAGTATTTTGTGTGGGTTGGAGACAAAAATCCGCGTAGATTCAAGATTTTTCTGCACGCGATTTGTCCAGAAACTACCAAGTTACTGCGTAATTGCGATGAGTAGAGTTGAAAGCTATCGTTCCCGGAGGGCAAAAGGTGAAGCAAAGTGTTACCACTTTTTAGAGACTTTTGGAAGGTGAAGGTCGCTGGTATCTAAATATAATCGCAAATGCGTCATCACAGCATGCGTCCGACTCACATTTGATGCAACCGACAACAACTTTTGCCGAAAATGTGATAAAATTTTCACTTCAGTCTTATAAATCCTTAACCGAGCATAATCGTCCATCACATATTTTATTACTTGAGATGAATTAGATTTTCAATCAGACCATTTTGTGACACTTCACTGCTTCAGGTTCTACAACAAATTACAAATCGTAAACAAATTACATAATCTGTAAAATACTGTACGATATTGTTTTAGTGTTGCCGATGAAATATGGTCTAATTAATACAATCGACAAAACGCTTGAAAAATGCGCAAATGAAGAAATACGATCCACTGGTGGTAGCATACAGGGTGTGAAGTTTAAGCCTTACAATCGTTAGCTTGGTTTTGAAACCTAGATTACATCAGTGTTGTATAAATCACAGCGCGTAATGAGAATATAATGAACGAAAAGCCAAAAGCGTGTAATCTGGATTGCTTTGGGATTAACCTTAAGTGGAAAATACGAAAAAAGCTGAAAAATTTTGGAGAAAAGAGTACGCCATTAAGCGCACGAGAATAAACCTCATATTTACTATGCAATAGCGATTTGTGGTACGTTGCAAAGCTTGCATTAGGGTGTCGCCATCCATGGCCCAAAAATGTCCTAATATCAACGAACGGGAGTGACGTTTTGTGTAAATTTTCCATTACATACATTCTTGCTCGTCTGCATTCTACTGGCTTAATTATCAACTAGGGTTGGTTAAAGACATCAGGATAGGTCAATAGTCAATAGGTTACACACACAAAGCGGACTTTTCCCAGTGTTACAGTTATTTAATTCCTTTATTTGCAAAAGCCTTTAACCTTGCCTGAGTTCATGGCAGTGACTTAAATTTTCAATGAGAAGTGTCTTACACCTTTCAGTGAAAACTACTGCAACTAATTTGCTGCTATGAAATGCCAAAATTATGTCTTATAATTAATTACGCTTTGTATTCATCATGCCCTCCAGCGTACATATGTAGGCTATTTGTGTAATGGTCTAACGATGCTGGGTAGAGGTTTCATTGCTTTGATAGTTGTTTAAGGTCCTGGTTTTTAGGTTTTGCTTGCATACCAGCACTGAATATGTCAACAAAAGCCACAAATTAAACAAAGCAAAGAAGTTTAAACAAAAACATTTCTCGCTAAAGTTTTAAGACAGTGTCGGTCGTTTCTCCAAACAGACAAGGCTTTCAATTACAAGGACTTTGTGAAGAGTGATTTACCTAACACGGTGCAGTCAATATTTTATTTACTTCACTAAGACTTAGTCTTCCTGGACGTAGAACTGGGATATGACGTTGCCGTTTCCTTAACGTCAACAAACCGGAGAAAGAACGTTTACAAACAAATGCACGTTTTTACACGAATGTAAATCGTGCATTTTACTATATTTTACATACAAAATAACAAGAGCGCAACGTAAGGATTCTATCAACTCAACAAAAGAACAGCAAATGTAAATATTTCTCAGTGCACACAAAAGGCGATGGCATCGTTCGCGTATTGGTTTGTGGATAAGTTTAAGTCAAAAGTCGATTGACTGGCAGATAAAAATACTGAAAATTTACATCGGGGAAACTCCAGTTCAATTTGGCAAATTGAACACACACGTCAAGCCTACGCCTGAGGTCACCACCGCTAATAAAACCGAACTTAAACAAGTCAATACCGGACAGCGAAAGCCACCGATTTCATATAACCTAATTTACTATCGAAGCTACCACAACGTGTTTGTTTACGACAAGTAAAGGTACCGGTCGTTATTTTGCGCCAATAACATAGGTCAATGTTTTTGCCAGTTAGGAGGATTAAACGCGATAGGCGAGTTAATAGATACAAGAAATCGGATAATGGTTTTAAGTTAAATTTAGCGCTACAAATTGGAACACCAGGGGCGCTAAAGTGAGCCGCTTGTCTCAAAGTATGACTTCATAGTTTTTATTCGGATGAATAAGAAACCTGCTATTTTTTCTCACTTCAAAACTTAACTTTTTTTAGTTTTTTCCATCAGAAATGGTGGAACAGCGCGCGATTACGCGTTGTCTTAATACAGACACTATTGACTGCGTGCACGCACATACATACGTCGCTTGCAGTAGGCAGCTGAGTCGCTGGGCTTAAATACAGGTCCGAAGCCGAAGGGAGCTATCATACAGAGTTAACCAGCCCAATGAGAACATGAGGCGGATCGAGCGATAACGCAGAAAACTAATTTCTAGGTTTCTATCTGCTCAGTTCGGCAATTCAAAGTAAATTAATTATTATTTATATATTTTTAGAGTTGTTTATCTTTGACATAAATGAAGCATTAATAAGCTTGTTGCAAATAACCGTTGAAGATTTCAAGTCATTGAAAATTCGAAGAACTTTTTTCCTGCTAACAACAGTGTGTGATGCCTATTTGCCTTGGACCGATCGACGGCCCCGTTATAATGAACAACGACATGAGCCTGCTTGGAGACAGAAAGGCAGTTGGCAACATCTTGGCCTCGCAAGGTACCGTACCTGTATGCGCAAGTGACTGGCAAGCAATCTCCCCATCCACATCAGAGAACGAATTGCGCATGCGCAACGGAGAGCAGATGGCGAAGGAAGATGACACAAGCTATCAATGTTACCATAGCAACGGCGACTTCGGATTCGGCAAGGAATCGAGATACCTAAAGCGAAGTAGTTACAAGTCAGATTCAGATGAACTTGACATGCAGAGAAATGTTTCGAGCGGGGCGTACGCAAAGGAAAAGGGCACATCGTCCGCAGATGACGATTTTGCAAACTGTGACATCTTCGAAAAAACCTCAGATGACAATAGCAACATGGTCCCCACTTCATCGCCAACAGACCTCAGTCAGTTTTGTGATGTTAAGTCGGCCGTAGCCGTGGCAAGGGCAGCTGCTACTTTGCTCAAATCAGAACGCGCCGCCGGATTTGACGAGTTTCTGGACGACAGCCAAGAATCGAGTTCCTTGCGACAACCCAACATCAACGACGATTGTTTGTCCGATCGCGACTCCAACTCTGAAAAGGAATCGGAGGACATGTCCAAGGACATAAAAGATGCGGTCAGCCAAGTACTCAAAGGCTACGACTGGACGTTGGTTCCGATGCCAGTCCGAATGAACGGATCACAGAAAAGCAAACCCCACGTAAAACGCCCCATGAATGCCTTCATGGTGTGGGCGCAGGTAATTACGACTCTGCTTTCTTAATAAACTCATAAGTATAAGTCACAAAATCGTGTAGTTTGGGAAAAAGGAACTCGAAAGTTAATCAGACGATTTTAATCTCTTCTCAGGCCGCCAGGAGAAAGTTAGCAGACCAATACCCTCATCTTCACAACGCTGAATTGAGCAAGACACTGGGCAAATTGTGGAGGTGAGTACATATGTCTTACACTAATGTAGCGTAGCAGTGAGGCATAAACCTGATGCAGCGAAAGTTAGAATGCAGCCAAGCGTGGCAGGATGATTAACGCCGCTTCTTTTGGTCTTGGAAAACGTTCAAAGTTTTGAAGCCAATCTTTTCAATTAACCTTGTTTGTTCAGATTACTGAGCGAAGGTGAAAAGAAGCCGTTTGTGGACGAGGCGGAAAGGCTCCGGATAAAACACAAGAAGGATCATCCCGATTACAAATATCAGCCTCGGCGTCGAAAGGCAAGCAAAACTGCCAGCAGTGGTTCCGATCAAAGCCAGTCGGGCACAAACCAAAAAATGATAACTGGAAAACAACAAGTCAAAAAGCAAGCTGAACTTAACGGCGGAACGGCTGATTCGGCTAACATGCACCAGACCTTAATCGCTAACCCTATTACCATTCAGCAAGCCAAAAAGCTGCACACTACCCCACCAAGGATATCGCCACACGGAATATGTCATTCGCCAGGAAGCTCGTCTTCAATGGCGATGCAGCATCAAGGGTCGGCTGCGCTCATGTACGACGCGATGCAGGAACAACGAATGGGCGCTTATCATAATTCTCCCGACGCAATCGTGCCCACTTCCCCGCAGTCTGGCTCGATTTACTTGTCCGATGACGCGTCGAAATCTATGACCACTGAAACAACCGGCACTCTCAAGACGGACAGCAAGACCCAACAACCCGGATCTGCGCATTGCATGAAAATGGGAGGTCAAGAGATAAACACTTTGCCACAGAAAACAAGCTCCGCTTTTGACGTGGCCGAATTTGAGCAATATCTCCCCCATTCCTCAGCCCCAATTAGCCCCGCCAGTCGTTCTAGCGTCGGCAGAACGATAGACTCTGAATCTTTTGCATACTCCTGTATGTCGGCTGGTAAGAACACCATGGCTGGGAATAGCACGGACCGCAATGTAAGTCCGATCGATCATTCGGTACAAACGTCAGTTTTCCCACCCAACAAGGAAACAAGTGAAGGCTTCAGCAATGTTAGCTGGGCTAACCAGTGTGAGATATTGTCGGTGGAACCCAACATGCCCAGCAACAGCCCTTCCCCAAATGCAGCAAGGTTCCCTTTCAGTCGTTCCTCTCGTTTCGCTTACGATGGAGACATGGGGCAGTGCACCAAATACCCAATGCCATCGTCCGCCGCCGATTTTAATTCTTTTCCCCATCAGAGTCCCCCGGGAGCACGTCTTCCTGTGAAGAAGGAGCAGGTATCTCCAATTCAACGCCACTTCTACCCTCAACTTAACCAAGATCAGCAGCAGGCCCAGTTTGCGTGCATGGAGGCCCTTTCCCCCGAACCTGAAGTACATTCCCCCCCGGGACCAGGATCCCAGCAACCCTATCAAGCTTACTTCGGTACAAGTAGGACGGGAAGCGAGAGTTTATCCTCCTCTGATATGCATTCGGATGCTGTTTTCCCGCAGAACTTCGCACAAAGAAGCAGCTTTCAAAGTGGTAGATTCGAAGGGTGCCAGAGCAACTTGGAACCACACCGCGAGTCGAGAATTCCGTCCATTGAAGAGACGGTACGGTGTTCTTCGGAGTCTGTAAAACCGTATGAGCACGTTGGTTCCCCATACGACGAGGCACAGAGTGGACATGGTTCGGCCGAGCGTCGTTTTTCGCTTCCCACACTGTCCAGCAATCAATACCATCGCCACCACCCGTACAAGCAGTATGCCCATGGTCACCATCAAGCTCTGCACGGGCAGTACTTCAGCAAGTCGACAGACGCTTCTCATTACGTCGTGCCGAATGAATACACCTACGTCACTCCGTGTGTTCAGATGCAGCATAGCGCACAATATGCAAGCGCACAGCATCAGCAGACAAACTGGTCTCTCAGTAGTTCTCCCAACGAAGTATTTTCCTCGCACCAGTAGGCCATGTATACTCACGTCACTAATTGGGTGTCCAGGTGTTGTGTTTTTGTGACTCTGTTTTGTGCTTTGGCAGTCCAAACTGGTAACTAGAAAATTTGAAACAACATTGCATGCTTTGAAGTCCTGGTAAACCAAAAACAGAAATGCAGGGTCTGGATTGAATCAAATCTTTATCAGAACTGGCAATGACTATATCGGGACAAAATCTTTCAATTCGTCCCTTATCAAGTGCGTGAAAATATGCTGGCCACCTTTTCACGTCAATCTTTCTTAGTTTTCAGTTTGCGTAAAAGCGTTTTTAATTTAATTTGCACTAGCGCTTCGACGCATTCTAGTTTAATTTGAAATCATTGACCATCTTCCGTTTATTTAAAGCTAATATTTCGCTTTGCAAAACATGGTGTATTCGTGTGATTCTATAACTTATTAAGCTTCGTTGTTGTTCAATTTTATTTTGCGTATTCCAATTGCCTTTTCCGTCAGTGATTTCATAATTGCTAAAAATCCATTTCCAGGTTTTCTTTAATTTTCGTAGTTCCTTTGTGCCTTATTACCGTCGCCTTGCTTTAGCCGAATACTTTTTACTACTGCAGCATAATTCATGGGCAGATTTTACGCCTGTTATTGTATTTAAGCGTTGATCGATACCCAGCAAAATAACAATTGGTTTGCAAATGTATGGAGTGTTTCAAATTTGTTTATATCAACTGGGTAAGACTACTTAGGTAAAGCAGGGTCACACATGAGTGACTTCAAAATTGACCCTGACGGTTTAGTCGATTGTATAAGCAATTTCGTTATAGCTGATCAGGTTTCCAAACATAGAGGGAACGGAACACGAGGCGGCCGATTTTTCGCTCTTGAGCGGGGAGATCTCACTGATTGATGTTCGACACCCGATACCCCGGAAAAGCGAGTTTTTCGCGCGTCATGTTAAAGAAACGGAAAATCTCGCCGAAAAAAATCGAGCTTGGTGGGCGGTGACGTCATGAACTTAAAATACCCAACTGAAGGGATGTGACCGCTGGTTACAAAACGAGGCAAGGCGCCGGTAAATTTCAAGGTGGATTACGACAAATCACGGAATTGGGGTCATTTCAATCAAGAAATTTCTAGCAATAAATCTCAAGCAACTAACTCCGCGCATTACGAAAAGCCCAGCCTCGCAAAGCACAAAGAGTGACAAATGCATTAAAGCTCACAGCCAACTTAACTCAAACAACGCGTGAACATACCATAGCCTGTAGCAGGAAGACGATAATGAAAGGTTATGATGATAATTAGCAGTCTGACCATTGTTCTTAACCGGATTTCGATGCTAACCTTGGCCTGTAATAGCCACATCAGAGTGCAAAAACAATGGTTTTGGTCAACTCGTTCTTCGTTTTTTATTCAACTAAAACACTGCGCTTCGAAACCAATAACACCTGCTGTTAACAAGGACACTTTGATTCGAAGATCGAGACACTGACGTTTTACACTAAAATGGTAACTATAACCATTTAACGATTTCGCATTAAACATAAAATACATATCGGCAAATAACCCCCGAGAACCTATTTTTAGAAACATTTTCGAACAATTTCCGACGTATCTTGGTCTTATCAGAGTAAAGTTACAGTTGGTGTGATCGGGTTTCAATTAGACGACTGAGTGACTCATAAACCTATAAACATCACGTACCCATTTCAAGCGAACCCTCGTTCCAAAATTACAGGTAGGTTATGTAACACTGTGGTCCACTGATCATTGTTATTACAAAGGGATTGTCGGTTTGAAACTCAGTTTAACTTCTACAGGCAAGTCAAGGTAGCAACCTAAATTGAAGCCTCATATTATAGGCCAGGGTGCTGGTAATACGGGAAAATGGTTTTAGTTTATTTTGTGTCAAACACAAATCCTTCATCCAACATAAGCCATGTTGGAAGCGTGTCATTTATGCGGTTTTCGCTCGGACTTCTCCACGCTATACGTCATCGCTGTAAAACAGACTTGCAAAGCGGCGTAATTTTCTGCTTGAGCACGGAGCATATCGCTCTCCGCTCGCAAATCACCACCTTTTTTCTTTTAAAACATATGTTTTCTCCGCTGGTGCTCGGCCAATCGGAAAGCGTAATAGTTACATCATTTCTAAAAGCGACTACGGCGAAAGCTCGAAGCATGATGCGCGATCGGGTTGTGCAGCGACGGAGATGAGTAAAGTTGCCGCCGAAAAGAAGATTTTCTTGCGCGAAGGCGGTTGATCGCTACCGATGAGGAGATGAGAAGAAAGATAACATCTTGCTTCTCTTTTTCTTTGTTTGTTTTTTTAACTTAGCCAGGAGTGAGTGCGCGGCACCGTCGGCGATAGGCAAAAGTCAAAAACAAACAATTACGTAAATGCGGCAAAGTGAGAAATTATAATCTGTCTATGCTAGCGGAACTGCTGGAAAGTTTTCAAAACAAACTTGATGCCTTTATCGCACTTTTCCTTTTCTCGTGCAAAATAAAAACTCGTTTTGCCTAAAATTTTATAAGGATTTCTCGTTTTCAATTTCAACTAGTTTCACACACCGTCACTTGTTTACATTTTGTTAGGACACAAACAAATGTTTCCTCTTCTAAAAATCCAAATAAGCAAATTTTAAGATTAAAACGTCAAGATACCGCTCATGCACAGTAAAAGATGAATCACTTTGTTTGGAAGACAAAGTGGCAAGAAAAGCAGACTTACCAGGACAAGTTTAAAGTGATCGTCATCAAAGTCAAACCAAAACAATGGCTGATATCGCACGGATCATTTTAATCAATGACAAAAATTTACTATTTAAAGCTGTTCGGTAACTGTTATTAAAATGGACATAGACCCATTGACTCATATTTTGTATTGTTAAGTTAATTCGATCATCAGCTCGCGGTTGCAATGTCAAAGCCACAATGACATCAGTCCAGCTGGCCAGGCCCCGGACATTGCCTTACTACGGCTTAGCATTTCCTCCCAAACATCGCATCTCAAACGTCACGTTTTCAGCAAAGAGTAAAATCGCGAACAACCGCACAAACAACAAGATCATCCCAAAATGAAAGATCGCGTCACCGATCGATGACGTCATACGAGTTTGGATATTTACGTTTTGGGCGATCAATTAAGAGGGATTAGTCAAGAAGACAAAGGGAAAGTAAACAAACCATAGCCAGCGGTTGAGAACGCGAGAAGGATGGAAGGTAGGTGTGTGTTTTGCGCGACGCTTCGCTTTGTCTTATAACTTTTCCAAAACAAACCGCCCCTAGCTGCATAGTTTAACGCCCTTCTACTAATTCCAGAACACGTGATTTTTACCGCTTGTCAAACAAATGCAGCAGGTTACATTCAAACGTTATTTCTGAGCAAATAAATTAGCTCGACAGGCAAGTGGCGTGTTGTACTTTATCCAGTTAAATAATTAAGGCTTGTACGCTTGGCCCGGAATAAACCCGTAAACGAACAGTCCCGAGTAACCGCGGGCTACAATAAGCAAGCGAAATTCCGTAGATAAGGGGGAGAATACGGGCCAAGCCGATTAGATAACTAAACAAACAGAAACGACAAGCAAAGAGATAAAAGTACATGAAAAACACAAACTGAACTAAAAGCCCGTGCAGCCCACAGCCTATGTCGCCAGCCTGTGTAAATATATTGTAACCGGCAGAACATTCAATAAAAAAGCAGAAAGGTTGTAAGCTTCATAACGAATTTGCTGAAACGGATAAATATGAAATCGTGTTTCTTTTTCTTGTAAATACATGAGACTGCCATTTGTTACATTGCAGACAAGATCGATCATATTCGAAAATAACATACCATTTTGACAACCGAATGAAAATTATGACATAACCTGCCCAGCTATGTTCTTAGAGGTTTATGCTAAATGGCAATCGCACCACTGCCATTAATTCCCGTTTAATTAATAACAGCTATTAAGTATATTCGATAGTTCCCACAGCTTTACGCGGTTTTATAACACTACCATTGGACGTTCTTTTATACTTCGGCCCTGGGTATTTCCAACCTGGTTTGGGGTAACCAGCAATTGTCTTTGTCAACTGCCGGTGGTACACTACAACCTTTTTGACGACCGAGCATGAAGGACAAATTGAAACGGCATGAACATTAAGTTTCATTACTTTGAGCGCTTGCAGGGAGTGGAACAAAAAACAGGTTAAGCCAAACAATTCTGGTCGACGCCTAACTATGAATATGTCCTGCACATATACACAAACCCAAGGAGAAAGTGGTCGTGGCCTTCATGCGAACCACAAGCGACAACCAAGGCTGTTGTTAAGCCCACTGTTAACGGGAACGGGTCTTGCAAGCGCGTTCTTAAGTGAAAAGATCACTGAAACCGCTTTTATCCTTTAAAAGTTGGTTATAATTATAGATCGAATTCGTAATTATTTTTTGGTGAGTAAAATACATAATCATTAGTCACACCAAAGGGAGAAAACAATTGCTAATTTAAACAACTTTTAAGCATCTTGTTAATCCTTTTGGGATTACCGTGACGGCCAATAGGCTTAGGCAAAGTATGCAAAGCCAACACAAAAGACTAGTTACAGCGTAAACATAGCAGACAAGTGTAAACTTAACACCACGTACGGTGTAAGAAATAATTAACCAAAACTTCAGTTGGTCTGGAAGATCATACGATGTTGTAAAATCATAGCCAAGTTAATGTTTAAGCCGAATCAAAGTGTGATGTTTTAGAAACTGTTCAAACATAATTCACAATACCACCTTTCAGCTGGAAGCTAACCTTATTAATGACCCTAGAAGTATACATATGTGTGCTATGTTTCCCTGACCATTGCAAAAGGTATTTGTAGTTGTTTCGGTGATGAGCGACAATTAATTAACAAAATAAAATTTGGTGTTACAGCAAGGTCACCCGGTGACTCCAGATAAAACGTTTTGGATTATGACATATAGTTGTTGTAGCGCAAAACGGAGCGAACAGTCTACTACACCTTAATCTCAACCTTTAGTTTTCATATGATGAAAGCTGTAAACAGCTTTGGATAAACAAATGCTTTGAACAATAATATAAAACTCTAACGATTACCGATACAACAAACACAAACCAACTTGTAGTTTTCGCGTTTCAATTTAATTGCAAGAAGCAAGAAAAAAAGCAAGAACATGTAAATTAGTTTTGTAATGAAGAACAGTACATGTTCACATTATACACTGAAATGCAAAGTATGTGTGCGGTTAGCGTCACCTCGCGGTTGTTTTAGTTCGCATCAAATCGCTTTGTGTTGTCACTGCTTCTATGCTGAACGGCGGCAATACTTTTTGTTGTCTACTTACAAGTTTAACATAAAAGTGCACCGCTTATGTTACACAGGACATAAAAATATTTTTAGCTTCGGCCTTCGTATAGTGCAGGGGTGGCCAGACCTGCTTCATGCTCGAGCCGCATATAACAAATTCCAGTTTTAAAAAAGCCACAACACAAACACAAGACAAAAATCACATCTTCTTAGGTTAGCTGCTTTCTGTTTAAACTTAAACCATTCACGTGACAGTGACAACCAACCGTTGGATTTGCATTTTAAGATAATTTTAAAGCGAGCAGGCTCTGACGTAAGCAAAAACCGTAATTTGATTAAGGCGGCGACCTGGACGACTTTTGGGAAGGTTACGCGTTTTACTTCACTCCAATTAAAAATGAATTAATCAAAGGAGATCATATCAACTCACCCAGTTTATAGTTGGCACAACAGTCACCGTCGTTACCTCCTTGGTGTAAAAAATAAACCTTTGCGGTAGCCGGTGGCTCGCCGCAAGACTTCTAATTGACCTTTAAGCAACTGAAGTATGTTTGTATGGTAATCCACTTTTTGAAAGCATGTCCACTTTAGTTGTTTATTTCTGCCTTCGTAAAATTGCTATGTTTTGCACTTAAAGTTTAACTTTCTGTACAAAATACATTACAACGAGTTAAACAAAAACAAATTGGTGTGCTGACGTTAAATAAGTGGATGCCTTTGAAGAGATATTAAATTTACCAAGCACAAAGTTACTGAACTGTTACCACAACTTTACTTGGCCATCACCTGAATCAGTATGCTCAAGCTTGCGAAAGCTCTTGTTGAATAAATTAAAGTTAGCCTTTGAGATGATATCTACTCTGTTTTTGTTTGTACTACATATAGTATTATAATAATAATACATTAATACTATTGTTACGAATCTGAAGTGGTGAATACATTGCAGGCAATTGTTTGGGCAAATAAGCGCTGGTAGGTAAGCAGTACGTATTGCTTTAATTGCATTGCTTATGCCAGGCGAGAATCTTCGGTGCAAACCCAGGCTAAAGTTATTACTTAGCGACACTATGTGGTAGAAGAGAAATTAAAAAATCGACACTTTAGCGCAGTTGCGAGTAGTTTATGACGCAGTTGTCGCATTTGAATTCAAAAACGGAGACGCTAGGACAAACAAAATTGTTTACATTAAAAGCAAACGTACTTGAATATGTCAGTGAAAAAGATTTGGCCCAGTAGAGTTAGCTTTAATATTTTCGAAACAAAAGCCGAGCTGTCCTAAAACGCAAAAAAATCACAAGTATACACAAAAATATCTTTCACAAAAAGTAAATTAAGTCTATAAGCTTAAAGTCTATGCTTTATCAACTTTTCACCCTATCTACACATCTATCAGAAATGCTAATTCTAACAACACAATCACAAACCATTCTGCAAAGGGTGTATGGTCATTCGTGCAATTTCTAACCTCGTTTCTAGTAGTTAGTAACACCAGAAAAAATCTGATGAACTTGATAAATGTACATTCTACGTCTCCCCTTTAATGATTATAAATAACAACCTAACTCTTAAGCCATTAATGCTTCGGTGTATTAAAATACAGCTCAAAATAGCTGAAACTAAACGCAGAAAACAACATGTAATAAAAGCAAGTACGGGACAGTAAAACTTATTTGCGGATCTCTCGTAAATCTGCGGCACCCTGGTCCAACTGCAACTCGAAAAACGTTGAACAATGACGGATTTTATGATGAGGTACTGAGTTTACACGACGATGAATCATTATGTACATTTAGATATCGAACGAACGAACGAACAACAAACCTATAACCGAGGAGCTTGCTACACTGATGATATAGATTGTAGAACACGACGCCATGTCATTTCACGTCGTGTCTAACACCACAGCTGTATAAGATTTGGGTGGAATTGTCAAGTTCCAAATCCTATCCTAGAGGCGATCAATTTTTGGTAAATCGTGACCGTTAAAGGTCGCTGTTGAGTCATATGATGACTTCAGATATGAGCCTCAAAATAGTGTGAAGGTTATCTTTTGTAACATCGTGAAAAATGACAATCTTCAAGATACAAAACGCAAGTGTCATTCAACGACGCTAATGTTAAAATAATAGATCGCAACTTACAACACCTTATCTTGCTTATTTCGAGAGGCTACGCTGGAATACATTTACGTGCTTGTGAAAGATAAAAGTACCTATCATTCATCATTAGTATTTGACCTGTTTGACCTATTTGACCTATCATTGACCTGTTCTGTTTTCAGTTGATGTTTTGTTGCTTTTAAGTTTTATGGCGGTGACCATGTCGATATCTGCTGACACATCGTCAAACGCATAAAAATGCTGCCAAAGTTCCAAAATGTTTGACTTTGCATATTTTGAAGATATTTAGCGTGAAACTTTAGAATCAAAATTAGCAACAAAAGAAGGTAATTGAGCGTAATATGACTTGATGCTGCTGCAGAGTGTCAAGGAACAAGGAACAAACAAAGGAACAGGAATAATAGGAACAATACAGGAACAAATTTACTCCGGAGATCGGCCATTAACATTCAAAATGGCGGTGTAGAAAATTAACGATGTCAAGTTAAATACAGCATTTACAATAATAAATAAATAGACCTTGATAAATTTCGTTCACTTTTATTATAACCGTTAGTATTTTAATATACTTTATAAAGATTGGCTATAAGGGTTCTTTAAAAATCTTCTTTTGCGAAAAATGTTAATTGATAACGACAAAATCGCCAAATTTGCAGTATTGTCTGGTCAATATTTTTACAAATAATTATTGACATGACTTACTGGTCCGACAAAATAACTATAGATGAAGCAACAGCGACATTCATTTAACACATTGTTAACATTTCCTAACTTGGCCTCATAATGAGTGCCAAGTCACAAGATTAATGGATAAAATTCACATGTTTTGTTATGATCGCCCAAAAGCCAACTTGTGTGTTAAGAATAAAGAACTTCATCCATTAACCAATACAGTAAATTTGTTTTTAAGAACAACGTGAAAGCAAAATCACTGGCTGAAAAAATTCTTAAGGCAAAAAAATCAAATCAATAAATAACTGTATCAAATCGAAAATAAATATTCCACGAAACTTAATACCATTACGAACAATGACTTCCCCAAATGACCACTTTATGTAACCAATCAGACTAACAAACTTGAGTACGAAGTTCACCACCTTCGTGGGGAAACTGTGGCGACAAAACTGCTTACGTGCGCCCTATGTCATAGCCGTGCGACATATGATACATGACGTCTGCAAACAAGACAAACCTTTTAGTACTAAAAAGCTCCCCCGAGAAACAATTACGCAACCCGTTTTGCTAAACTTGATAGACTGCTAAGATAAACAGCATTTGACTGCAGTACAAATACCAGCCTTTTCGTATTGCATAAAGAGTGCATTATTTCCTTAATTTTCAATCAAACTTTCGCTGCCTGTGACAGAAGCGGCCTTTCTTAGGCGAAGCTGTTCTTTCCTTGGTGGTCTTAACTCAAATTTTTAAATTTAATTACACTTGTATCGAAATAGAATAAATTTCTATTTATCCTTGAAGCCGGAGCCAAAAAGCGTCTCCACGGCACACTCGTCAATTTCACAATAGCCGTGTATGAGCTAACAACCGCTCCACAGAGCGCTCAAACTGCTGTCAAAATAGTTGAGAAACACATAACACCAAATATGGACTGTTGCGGTGCTGTAAGCTGCAAGTTCTTCGACAGGGTCTAACGAGGGAGTGCTTGCGTTGAGACAGAACTGACATTTCTCGCATTGAAGAGTTCGATCGGACGCCTGAAACGCGTCAGGAATTCGCGAAATTTAAATCGCTCCATGAACTAACGCTTAACGCAAATGCTAGTAACAAACTAACGCATGCATGCGTGAACATATTTGTGTTAGTAGATCGCTATTACGATAGATAAAGTCTATTTTAGGCCATAGACCGCCAACCAAAATAGCGCAAAACCTTTATCGCTTGACTTAAAAGCATTTAAATTTGACCGCATGGCTGTTACACTTTATGGCTGTTACCTGTGGTCTGTTTTCTTTTCTCTATTAATGTGGTTCACCTTGAACCCTATAAGCGGCGTCCAGTGCCATATTAGGGCATAAAAATAAAAAAGAATTGAATTAAACCAATTAATATCTTATCTTTCCAACACACACAGGCAAATTGTTAAAACAAAACTTCACCGATAACATTCCCATAAACTTAAAGTGAACTCTAAAATGCAGGTTGCTAAAAACAGCGAAAAACGACGGGCTGCCTTTGTTGCTTCTAACGTTCTGTCGTCTTCTCTACGGCATTGACCGGGCCGATGCTGGAGTCACAAAAACATATTGACAACACGATACTCAAGATACACTCTTCTGGGATCAAGGGTCGCCTTTCTCGCGTGAGAAGACTTTGTTTGTCCAAGCGGAACAATTCATTGATTCGGCGCGCTAGTTTGCTAATCAAACCGCCCGTTATTTACTTATCCACGTATGGCACGCCCCCCCTCATACGTTTCGATCTAACACTTCGCCACAACCTTTTCACTATCTTCACCTCCACCAACGTGTTTTCCATTTTCTATCGATGCTTTTACTCTGTTCACGTTGGCGAAGTGGCTAAATTTACTGGGCAAAGTGACGAATCCGTTACAAACTTCGAAATTGTTTACAACAAGTTTAAAATGCATTTTTAGTAAATATGTCAATTGAGTCCGAGTGAAATGTCCGCGCAAGTAAAATTCATTAACTGCAGTAGTTTTAAATCTTTTCTAACGTTGCAAAGACACTGAACACGCGACGCTTTTGTGCTGCGCTAACTCCACTGCAAACCGTGCAGCAACGTGTTACAAATGAACTAAAATTAGACAAAACCGTCCAGGAAATTTCAACAGGTCGTCCGCAACCGTAAGAACAATCGTCCCAGTATTCTACGATGTTTGGTTGTGAATCAGATCGCCATGCGTCAGTTTTACCAACTCTTGCGTAAGCAGACGTAAAAGCCAAAATAGAAAAAACGCTGTTAGTGCCGTCAGCACGTCAGCCGTACAACAAAGCACACATTGTTTTTCGCTCGTGCGTCTCTCGCTTGCCGTAAATATTATATGACTTGGTGCGAAATCAAAGAACTCTTTGTACGAGCACTGTCGTTCAACGACCGAAAAACAGCCAAGGTGCTGTTTTCGCATGTTTCAAACAAGCCTGTTGTCCTTTCGTGTCGTCTGATAGAAATCCATCTAAGCTAACAATACTGATTGGACTTTGCTCACCGTGTTGTCTCTGCCTGTGTTTATCAGCACGATATCTATTGAAAAAAATACTGTGCCGCTAACAGTCGGCTGTTCCGATAAAGTGCTGTGTCATTGTACGCAGTTAACGGTAAATCTCACAACGATAAACACGAAATTGCGTGCTGGGCAGAAAGGTTACCACGTGTCCTCGTGGTAATCATAACCCGCTAATTAATTTTCTAACAAACTTAGTTCTAGTTATCAGCAAGTTTGATTGCTTCTTTAACAAATCAACCAAACGCTTTAAAACAACTCCAAGGCTGAAATCGAAATGCAAATAAGCTTTTCAACTGACCTAAGTCCATCAAGACTCAAGTGACATATCTAACCAAGCCCCCTAACCCTTCAGTTTACCAATACAGCTATAACGGTCCATTGCTGATGTCAAATCATGTAGAATCATTAGTACTCTTTTATTTGCTGCAATTCAAGTCTAGGCTCACTGCAAGTAACCCTTCTGCCGCAACAAGTTTTCGCCACTTTACAAATTATCACCATTACAATGACGTATTTTATCGTCTTTTCCTCGCGCTTTTTTTTGTTTGTGACGTAAGAGGCCCGTAAGCATAAAATTGCCATGAACTACAAACTTCGATTGTTCTAGGAATTAGCTGGGGGAAAAATCTTCACATAAGCAAAGCCTATTTTCAAAAGTTTTTATTAGTGCGCCCAAGTTAAACCCAAAGAAAGATACCAACACCGCAATAAATTCATATATTAGGGAATAAGGCGAACGAGGTATTGGATTGACAATAGAAAACATAAGTAAACACATTTTAAAGTACAGATATTCAGAACGAATGTTGCAGTGATCATCAAATTCTTTAATTAAAATGAAAACACGGCTCTGACAAATAGTCACCTGCTCAGTCTTGTTGTTGTTAGATCGTTGGTCTCGCATTTATGTGATCTGGTTTCGATGTTCAGAATCGCTACAGTGATGGTCAAGATCAAGGTAGCTCATTAACGAAGCTTGCCACTGTTCTGCGGTTTTAATGAATAGCTTCAAGTTCCGGCAAAATCAAGAAACCGACCAATCACAAAACTTAAAAAATACAAAAATTCAATCCATCAAAATGTACAAACCCTCTTAACAAACCGAAGATATGGAGGTTCCGATGTCATATCATCATGATTGATTATAACTTTATCGCAGAATCTATCGACATATTGGTTTGGTGTTTAAAATCTAGAACAAGAATACATTCATTTGGATACCGGTACATTTAATCTACATTGAGATTGCAATTCTATTTTAAACTGTTGCATGGTTTATGGAAATCTGTCTGCGTCAGTCTTGCAGTCGTAAATTACCTAAAATTGATTTCCCTGAAAAAAAATTTAACGAGTCTCGATCGTTTGGCTTAAGCCTTCAAAGACTTGCCTTTTGATGTACGCAGTGTGCGTTGTAAGAAGAACGTAAAACATAAGCCTGGGTATTTTGCGTAATTTACTTTGCTGTCTAACACAATAAAGTGTCTATAACACAGCATTTCTACATATGTTCAAGTACAGCGCTGTGATGTTGATGTTAGCTTCATAAATATTTCAGCAGCATTTTATTCACAACAAAAAACGCAATGTCCAGCAACATGTATAATTAAAAACATTTTTTGTCAAGCCAATTGTAATTTTCAGTAAGAACAATAAAAAATGCAAAGACAGTGAATAATGAAAATAAGCAACATCTTTAAGCTATTTAAGAAAATATTTGATGCAATGGTAAAAGTAGTTAACTTATCATCACTGAATTATCATTATTCAAAATTTTCTTAAGACAATTTGTAGCTAGATACCGTATTGTAGTACTGGGTACTTTCACTACCTTGTCATACTGTGGATCTTGAAAACAAATTTACCACAGATTAAAAATCAAGCAAAGATAGCCGATCATAATCAGCGTCACAAAAACTCCGGTTTTCAGGCTTCCGTGATTTTGTTCCACTAAATATCCGTTTATTACAAACATCCCCAACATAATGAATGTGATGTAAAGTTTGTTAGTGAACGGTTCTGTAGTTGAGGTGTATGAAAAAGCAATGAAAAACTTCTTATTGACTTAAACTTATCATTGTTTTCGATTGCTTAAACTTGACCAAGTCGTAAAAAAGTAAACATTTTACTAACCTAAACATTTTCCTACAGCAAACGTTAAACATTTACCAGACGGTGTTAAGTTAATGGTTTCTTCGTTGTAATTAAGCTCAAGCCTTATCTGACTGTGCAGGCAAACCGACATTTAAATGGCGATTAGTTATGATTATGTCGGCGTTGATACTGCAAGTCAAACAAGCTTAGGCTTGCGAAATATTTACACAGGTCGTATCTTTGCGTTATACATATGTGACGTGTATCTTATACCTGACCACCTGGTCTATATACATAATCGCCTTACTAGTTCCATTTGGCTGATTATTATCACATAATCACGGCTACCTATAGGTTATTATGTAATAATTACTGATACTGTAATAACAATAGGATACAGTGCAATCATTATCGCAGAAATTTTAAAAGGAACTGAATCATTTGCGCTATTAACCGAGTATATCTAAGGGGTCAAAATTATTATACATTTCTGTACAAAATCACATCGGTACCATGGTGTGTTTTCAAACCATGTTCGACTCTAAGACATGTACTAGCGGTAAATATTCATTGTATTCCTAACCGCTAGACGTCACTGCCGAAATGAGAAAATTGGGCTGAGTGCACGTAATTGTCGTGTTCAGGTCGAACAGTCTTTGCATTAATTTTTCTTGATGGCGCTGCAAAACTATAAGCCCTAGACATACTTGCTGGAAGGAAAAAATGGTGACATAAATCGTTAAACTTTTGTTACTTTCTTGCTTGTTCAAAAATTTACTTCTTGACGTGAGGAGGAAAATATAAGCGCGTAAAATGACGTCATCGTATAAGATAATGTATACCACCAATCGGGAACGTTAAATATTTTATGGGGAAAAACCTGCTGCTATGAAACAGCATAATCCCAAAGATTGTGGAAGATAATTAGGAAAACATTTCTACCAGCGTATGATCCATAAAAAGAGCCACTTGACGAATCAAAAAAGATTCGGATTTGTGAGAACACAAAGAAATTACAAGATTATGATGTTTGTGCAAATCCGTATCGCGTCCGAGTCTGGACCCCCAACTTTACCCATTGCATTTAAGTTACAACCTACCTGGCAAGCAAGGGATTTAGGGTTAAAGTATTCACTTCATTGATATGAAAGTTTATAACGATTAATTTTTTGTTGTAAATAAAAATCGCGAAAACACTCCAAATAATCCACCGTCTATATAAATCAGCCAAACAGTGGAAAACTTTAATGTTTCTTTTGTTTTTTGTTTTTACAATATACGCTAAATAATTCGACCCAAACTTTTCAGCTACAATTAGATTCGCAAGTATAACAGAAACAGCGGTAGATTTCGGATCATTATGTGATGCGGCGCACCCTCAATTAGAAGCAATTAACTTTTCGAAGGGTCGAGGTTAAAACAAAAATGATTAGAAACCTAAGAGTAAAATGCATCCGATTAAATCTTTTTTTAGAAGTCGTAGAAATGTTTTTAGAAACAAGAGATGTGCCAATGGAGAACTTCGAAATAACTTATTTCGAGATTTTTAAAGTTTTATGCACACTTCAATTATACACTCGACGTTCACGCCATATATGGAAATCGCTGTTTACCCTCATAGCAATCTGCAAAAGAACATCACACTCACAAGATGTGTTTATTCACGATTAGTCCGGAAAATCCCGCGACCTTTCCTGGATGCGATCAAGCGTGAAAAACTTTATCACGTGTGAACCAATCACGGAAAATTTAGGAAGCTGAACATGACTGGCGAATTATTTACGACAGTGCTATTCAATATTGTGCATCCTTTATGCGGAATCTGGATCGTACCAGATGCGTTTAGTTCAACGTTTAATTGTTTTCATCGGATAGACAGTGGTAAACATTTCAAAAGGTTTCAGGTCAATCCAACCCAGGGCAATTAATTCAAGAACGACTAAACCCAGGGCCACTTAACCAACGTCTGTGAGTTGCATAACCCTTGGGTTGAAATGCTAAATGATGCTAAATGATGCTAAATGATGCTAAATGATGCTAAATGATGCTAAAAGATGCTAAATGAATGCTAAATGAATGCTAAATGAATGCTAAATGAAAAATGTGATGAGTTAGTCGTACGTTGGTTGGGTTGTCCTGGGTTAAATTGACCGACCACCACTACAAAGTTATCTTGGTTTTTATTTAAAAAGCTTATGTTGGAAGTGTAGGCTTATAATCTCGTCTTCCGGATCCCGAAGCGATTGCCAAAGTTTTGCCACATTCTGATCACGATTTTTTACGTGATTTTCTCACTTCATTTTCCTTGCGCACGTGGCATTAATTGGTTGTCAAGTCATCAACGACTGTCATGTGATTGGGAAAGCCCCATGATGTCAGGATATTGTTTTTGATCATTTTGTAAAGTTCTCAGAATAAAATATTATCTAGTTTCGTCCTGAACCGTGTTGTATAAGGAAAAAATGAGTTGGATAGAATTAAAATGAAATTATATAACAGTAGTACAAAAAATGGTACATGGGCCTTATACCAGGTTAGGTAAATAGGCTAAGTTACGCTTAAAGTTCCTCGTACTGGCAAAATTCATGAAACTAACCGAACTAGGGAAAGCAATTACATCACAAGACATGAAGAGCGTCATGTAAGTGATACAAGAGGGTTTATTAAAAATTCATCGCTTCTATTCTCTCTTTCATGCAAACATGTTGTGATGTTCCGCGCCAAAATCTGGCATGCTGTGAATATCTTCGTGTAGAAAAGCGTTTGGCATAATTTGGCATAACATTTACAATAAGGTTCCCATATTAAACCGTATCGCATGTTGTTTTATTGTAACAAAGGGAACGAAATAACCTCCATGTTCTTTCAGCCTACAACGCGCATTCAACAGCACGCTTCTTATTCGTGCAGAAGAAGTCGTGATAGTTGGAAATTGCTCGAACAAACGAATTCGTGCAAGATCATTTCCCCTAATACAAGTTACAAGAAAGGAAAATGGTCCAAGTTGTGCAATTTGAAAACTTTTTGTTATACTTGAGTAGATATTACGTCATGTCCATGTTGTGAAACAAAAAACGAACATAAATGTGTGAAACGAAATCCAGTTTCCTATAGCGGCAGTTTGTGGTCCACCGCGCTACAAATTCTTTCTAACTTTTACCACCAAACGATGCAGAACGGGCAGTTATTAAAAAGAGCTTTGTTGAATAAGTCGAGACATCATAAAGGCTTCTATTGCCGTACAGGTAGGATTTAACGTGGCCAATTTTGTTTATGCTACCTTTTTTAGGTTGTAGTTGAAAGATTCAACCGCGTGAGGTCCGCGGTTGAATGGGTCTATTGTTAAAATGGCAGCACCACGTGTTTTAGTTTTAGTCTAAACAACGGTAAAAAATATAGGGATATGCGCTGTGAAACCGTCAAAATAAATTTTAAACTTTAAACTTAAAAATTCAAATGTTCAATGTTCGAAAGCATGTTTAGACTTGTTAACTTGATTTTAAAACAATGAAATCCAGTACTTTAGCAGCATATAGCTCAAGTTAAACTCCGTCCCTTTGTTTTCCAGGACTTCTCAGCAATTGCTAAAAATATGACAAAGCTAAAATGTGAAGTCAAGGGGGTTTCCGGGAGCAGACTATAATAACAGCCTGAGTTCTTGTGGTAAAGCTATTTGGGTCATTTTTCTCCAGTGTGAGGGTAGCCGTGAAACTTCAGGAGCGAACAATAGCGCACAACCTAATACGTTCAGAGTAGGCAGCTAATGAGACGGGCAGGTGAAAAGATCAGCAAGCGCGGTACCGTACCACATAGTTGTTTATGCATACGCAGCACTGCACTACGTGCGCTGAACGTTCACAGGAAGTGTTCGCGCTCTGAAGCTGGTACGTAACAGCCGCTTTAGCCTGGCGCTGTAGTGCTACAGTACTCCGCCTGCTTGTACCTAGACCGTACTGTTACCGCAAAACAAATGTCTGTACTGTTAGGTTTTGTGATGATGTGACGTGATTTCACTCGTTGAGGCGTATAATTTACTCAAAGCACTTAGTACCAGCTCAGACTAACATGCTCAGCAACGCATTTTAAGTCGTGATGAAATATTCAATTGAAGTAAACGGGTTACTGCAAATGTAAATGGTCCCACAGTATACAGTACATAGTGTAGTGTATACCCAAGATTAACCCACAAGTATTTATGTGATATTAGAGTATTTCAGTTATCGAAGTCCTAGACAAGATTAACAGACGTTGCTGAAAAGGTTACTTGTATGTTTCAATTTCAACTGAATATATTTTATTGGTTTATGTGTACTAGTCGGTTTTTACTAGTTCCAAATCCAAAAGTATCACGCTGTGTTGTCGTTGTGCTAGCATCAGTTAATCGTGTTCTGACCACACTGTACCTGTACACAAGAAACAACGGCGTCTACACCAGTTTCTTATTTCAGGTTAAAATTCACGAAAACATTTACGGGAACCAACCCGGTCTCATGTATTTAAAGAGGAAACGCAAACATTTGCCGGTAAGAATGCCATCTGTTTTCATTAAAATATCTGCCAGCGGTCATAAGCAACTACATATCATTGTTTTTCGTTTCGAGGCCATATTTAGTCCTAAAAACCTGTTTACACAAACGTTTGTCGACGACGTTTAGGATTGTTTTTTCAAAATCATAGGGAGCAGAAATTTTGAGAACTGAAAAAGGGGCAAGTGCTTTTAGTTTCGATTTGAGCAAGGGATTTCGTTCGTCAGAAACTATCTGTTAGCTGTGAAATCAAGATGAAAAATTGAATTGATATTGGTACCAGTGCAGCACTGCTGCCAGCTCCACCACTTCGCAAAGCACGTTAATGCGTCACGAGACTAAACTTCGTGAAGTGACGTATTGCTTGTAGGAGACAGTCATAACAAGAGTTACAGAGATGGCAGAAGTTGACAGCATAGCCACTATTCCATCGTATATCGAGATAGAACCAACGCTATTGACAGATTTGAGAATGGTCGAAATCGAGCAGGATTCGCTGTAATTGAACGTATTTGTAGTTATATGATACATGAACAAGTCGTTTACGCATTTGGCAGTGAGTCAATAAAGATTTAATAACGGATAAATAGCCCTTTCCAGCTGCGTGGTTTAACACTGGACAGCGCAAAAAATCTCAAGTAAATTCAAAACAGGTACCAAATTTGCTTTGCTAGTCTAGACTCCAGTAAGAACTACTATGTTATGAATACCATATGACCACATTGACACAAACCGCATAGATTATAACTTATACGAGGTAATTTACTGTTAGCTCAAAACGATAACTTTTTACAAGTATAGTTAGGTTAAAAACGCAAACCATATATTCAGGATAACGATCTAACTAATTACAATAATGACGAGGAACCAATTTTAATAAAGGAGCCAAAAAAACAGGAATAACTCTCTATTTACGTAAGTCTAATAACCAAATACAATAATCCCGACCAAAACATACGCAATTATAGGTGCGTTGTTTCATATGAATTAACTGCAACCGAAGACAGCATGAAAGTCAAATAAGACTTCTGAAAAGCGTTTTTTCCACGCTGGTATGTTGCCAGGCCTACAGGAAACGATTTTTCTCGCGAAAAACTTGATCGTTTTGATACCTGAGCAATAGATTGTTTAAACTTTGAAAGGCAGTTTGAATATTTGACAGCTACCTGGACCTAGTTTGGTTCGAGAGGAAACAATTGCATTTCAGGGTGGGAGTAGTTTTCTCTCTCGTTGAATCTGTGTTTGTTTACTTTGAGCTTAGCGCGATAGTTGATGGAGACGAAAAAAGTGACTGTGATTTTGACTGTAATTTTGTGTTTTGCGTTTCAGAAATGCGACTATTTCATTTAAACTTGACCGTGTAGTATTGCTGTTCAAGTTGTGTTCGCGGATTCTAACCAGAAGAGATGATGGCAAATTTAACTTCGTGTTTTAAAAGTTCTGTGGCTTCTGACGCAAAGAGTATAAGTCGTGAGATTGAAAAACAATTAAGTAAGGATAAAAAGGAAGCCAGAAGCCAAGTGAAGCTTCTGGTACTCGGCGCTGCTGAGAGTGGAAAATCAACTTTCATTAAACAAGTAAGTTTATTTGTTTATTACCTTCCATTGCACGTGTACCTCGAACCTGTATCAATTAAGGTTTGAGACATTGCCAAGGAAATTTAAGAGACCTCGGCTTTTAACTACCAACTGCTAATTTTCTGCCATAATTGCAGAAGCAGAAGTTTTGAGAGGCCGTTGGGGAAATTTGAGCGACCGTTTCGGTCGCTTAAATATCTTAAAGAAACAGTACCTTGTGTTGTAAGAACTGAATTTCTGTCACCTAACCGACAACTGGTTTGTTACCTTTTGCTAGAAAGTGCCTAACGGCTATTGAAAGTGGTATGGGCGTTGTGCTTGACTTTCGTGGCCAAGCATTTGAAATGATTTTAAGAAAAGTCAAAATGCAGTTAGAAAGGTCATCCACGTTGAAACCTGCTTGTGCTCAGTGTATCGCTATACAGATTACGTCATCTAAATCGGGCTTTTTTCCGAAGCAGGAAATTGTGTAAAATGCGCGTGTTGTTGGTGTAAACTCACGTTTGAAGCATAGTTGCGAGGCTAAAGACTTGGTAATCGCTTCCGTCCAGAACACATAGGCTGATGAATATATGCTCGACATTTACAGTAAAATTTATGAAATTAAAGAAATTTTAACGGATAGCTATATTTTGTATCGTAAAGCTACGTATGTCACGTGACTGGGTAGATATATGTAGCTGAAATTTTTCCCCATTGTGAGACCTTGTGCTATTTTTAGAAGCTGTCTTCTAAATGCGTGCCAGTAATATTTTTAAATTCGTTCCCATTAGACGAGCATTGTCTAGCGCCAAATATACGCATTCGATATATTTCTGTCACAAAGACGTAGTGACGTCCTATACTACGTGAAACGATGTCTAACATTACTTGTGAACGAACTGCTTTTGGGTGTCATGTAATTTTTATATCTATTACGCCGGCGTAAAAATAGTTTTGTCGTGTTGTTACATTTTGACCCTAAAACTTCAGAAAAAGTGAAAAACAGCAAAAATTGTCAGTCTTAGTGATCTGTATTTCGTGATGTCATTCATGTGACTTCAATGGCTGTCGTGACAAACAAAGCGTTTGACACTCTATCACGTGACAGGCTGCTTGCAAAATTTTGTCCTATTCATATTCTGCCTTCTCTCCAGCGTTGAGTGATGTGTAATACCCATTAACCGCTCATCTAAAACTCGCCAGTGCACTTTTCAATCTGCTAAATGTTGAGTTAAAAATCTGGTAAAACTGCTGTTTTCTCGCAGAAACGGAGGATAAAATTTGACGCCAGTGATTAAAGCTGCTATTGTTGCTTAGCAAATAAGTGCTTAGTAGACCCGTCATCGGATTTATTAAACGAGGCGTTGCTGTTTTTCTGCGACAAAATTTCCGGGGTTTTCTTTGTGTATGAGGTTCCAGAAACATATCTACGTTGTCTGGCACCAAATGGTAACAAAACCTCTGCTAATTGATATTTAATAACTTGTTGGGTGATGAACATCGGTTTCTTTTATTGTGTGAGATGCGTATTTCAAGTGAAGGTTTCTGTAAACCATAAAAAGTTTTATTTGTTTTTTTTGTTTTTTTGCCTGAAGCGACTTTGTATTGTCTGTTTACAAGCTATCAGACTGTGCATTGAAAATAGTGTGTAACTAAGCGTCTTGTTATTGTTTGGTTGTTTTTGTTGGCAGTACAACTTCGCAAACACATAAGGTGTTTTGCGTAAACAAAACCAAAGGGAAAAAGAGCGTAACAGGAACAGTCAAAATAAACTGAATATTAAATAAATAAATTGAAACAGAAAACCCGTCCATTTAAATACTTTCAACATTTTATTCCCGTCTCAGTCGCTAAATTTACTTATGTGCAATCACATTTGTATAAAGCTTTATCCCTTGCAGCCAGAAGACGTTATACTGTATATAAGGCTTCTTTCCTTGTATAAAGACGCTGTTGTTAATTAAAGGTAGCTGCAATATAGGAGCTGGTCTTTTTGTCTTGTCTCTATTCTTTCCATGCGTTAGAGGTTAGACGATAAGCCATAATTCATTTATGCAATTTTTTTTCGTTCTAAAATTGGTCTATTTACGTGTTGGCGCGGATACAGATGTACAGCGTGTGCGCTGTATTCTTGTTCGTTTGAATTTGAGACGATAAAGCCAGACATATTTAGCATATTTCCGCTTCATTGGTCAGACGTCATGTTTTAACTGGAAGCCTACTAAACCTGTTTACAATTTTCCTCTTACGTTTACCGAAAGTGAGCAATGGTTTCTGCCATGGCAGATCACATCAACTAATTCGTAATCATGATCTTTTTAGTCAGTTTTGGTTTGGAAAGATCCCGGTTTTGCTACGCGTGATGGTTCGGAAACTACAACCCAAAATAACTTATAGCAAAATATCTATTTTCTAGTTTCCCGATTAAGGATTTTTCATTTCACCCAAACGGGGCACGTTACGCCATTTTGCTAAAGTGGCTAAAGTCTTACTGGAAACCTTATTTGGTAAAGGCGGCGTTCAGCTCGTGGTATCAAACATGACGAGTTTTAGAGTGTTTTAGACGTGACGCCGATTAAGTTATCATTCACGCAAAAACATGGCACCACTGCACATATTGTCTGCTGCAAATCACCCATTGCTACCTTTGACAGCTAAGCTTATATAGCTGTCATATTCACTCACTCAGTTGCAGCCATAAAACGGCAAAGGTTATTATTATTACCCATGTGCTTATGCGCGATATATGGTTGCCATTGATGCCTTGGCTGTCAGCAGTTCATTGGAACAGCCGAATTCTTCTCCCTTCTTATTGTCTTTGGGTAAAGACTTACTTTTGTCGAAGACGAAAACCTTCGAAGCTTGACAAAGGCTATTGACTTCCAATGTCGTCTGTCTGGCAACGTTTTACCGGAAAATTAATCACCCTGAACGTCGGCTTGACACAACATTGGTCGCATAAAACGGCTTGTTTACCTTTAATTGTGGCGTCGAAATACCCAGTCACGTGACAGAGTGACGCTTCGGTTTTGACGACTCACTCAAAGCGAATCATTAAATTTTTTAACAGACTCTTCGCAACCAGGCTTGTTATTATCTTTACGCTTGCGTTCGCTGTAGGCTCTAAAAGGATTCGGTGTGATTGTTTTTTAAGATGTGGTTTTCAGCGGAAACGAGCTGCCCCAGTTACAATGTAAATGACCCAAATAAATGTGGTAGCATCGCCACAGCATGTCTTATAATGTGCGCTAGTAGACTATTTATGGGCTGATGTACCTTACATGTATGTATAATGATGGTGTAATGAGCCACTTCCAATATCGAGTTGAAATCTGAAGCTGCGTAAGTCTTGCTTGGATTTTCTAGCAACACGTACGAAACCTAACCTGATCAACCTGGTATTGGCATGCGGCGGTAGTTGGTTTTGAAACCCCCAAGACAACTTTGTTTGAGATTTGTGGGGAATCACGCCAAATTACGTTTTACTTCGACTTCAAGAGTAACGAACCATTCGACCCCTTTACGTCATACTTCATCTTTAAACGCACGGATGAGCATATTTTGAATTCTTTTAATGTTTTACTTAATTTCTATGTAGATGCGAATTATCCACGGGAAAGGTTACAGCAAAGAGGAGAAACAAGGCTACACCAGCCTCATCCACCAAAATATTAATGTTTCTGTCAAAGTCTTGGCGATGGCGATGGAAAATCTTGGTAAAGTTTTACACGTTGCTGCTTTATTATGAGTTAATCCTAAAAACATAGCTATAGCCGTGTGTTGGTACAAAGTAGGTTTATTTGCGCAATGGAACCGGACGTGTGCGCTGATATGGAAGGAAATGTGCGTTATTGTTCAGCACCTCTGCTTAGCTATTGGGCTGTGTCTTAACCTGCTTCCTGTTCTTGAGGGGACATAAATAATGAAATCATAATGACAATAAAATTTTCAATACAATGCACACTTTTCATTCACCGTGGCTTAAGTCTTTTCAGTTATGCTTTTAAAGGTTTTTAAATGACTGAACTGTTAAAAAGAATATTCGTGATATACGCGATTTAAAACCATAACAGCGTAACTTACGATGTATAGCACGTAATCTACTGTTATGGCCACATGACAGGCAAGCGGCAGAAATAAGCTATTACTTCGTATTGTATCCGTATTAGGGTCGGAAGTGTGCTCTGAAAACGAAACGCTATAAGTCAACGGTAACCGTACAGCCTAAAGAAGCGTGCTGGCATTAAGTTATTATCACTCGATGACAGTTTCGAAACGCACCACGTGACAAATCATAACCATATTCTAAGAACTTATTGAACAGTTAGGAGCATTGAATATAAAAATGGATCAATCGTTTTGCGAAAAATCGCTTTTTTGGTCAAATCCTTTTGCAGGTTTGAACAAAATTTCAAAGAAAATAGACTTTTGACCTTGCATGTATTCGACAAACGTAAAGTCATCAAACATGTGATTGACCACAAAAGCATCCGCTTTCTGAAACTTGTAACAAACATGTCATCGTCAGCACGTTTTTCTCATGCATCATTGTCGGCGGCTTGACGCAAAGATTCATTTGACGCAATATGACATACTGTTAGCCCAACCAACATTTTGAAACTTTTCCCACGATTAAATTAATCAAAATGCCGATTGTGATTTCTATGTCTGACCTGTCGCAAGTGTACATATAATTAAGTGGTTCGACGCCTGGCCCTCGATTGCCAAAAACCGTAACAAGGTTGGCGATGGATTAGGCTACAGGCACTGAACGACTGAAAGCTTATTCCGTGCTTATATTTGACAGGAGTTCCATACGAGAAGGTGGAGAACCAAGAAATCGGTGAGAAATTTATTGACATGAGCAGGGATGACGAATCTAATTTGGATCTTGTAAAAGGCGTGGAGATACAAAAGTTCTGGGACGACAAAGGGATTCAAATGTGCTATCTGTAAGTCAAAGTCAAGTTTATTTGTATTAAAAGTAAAATATTCCCAACTCCTCTTCCGTTTTGGTGCGTTGCTACACCGAATTGTTAGTTGCTACTTTTTGCCAATCCACCAGTTTCCGTATTTCCTTGTATGATGCCAGATTATAGGACCTATACTAATATTAAGTCCGGCAATTACTTGTCCTACTTAAGTCGCTCGGTGTGTTGGCATTTGAGAAATATTTTGCCTAAACACGCTTATTGCCGTTATGAGGCTAAATTTGGTCAAAATAGGAAACACTTCGCTTAACTGGCATCAAATGCGCAATGGTTGGATGGAAGGTTTGTTTTCAAATATACCTACTGGCCAAGCCAGGACATCTTAAGGTGCACTCCTTAAGCTTTTAATCACTTTGGTTGAAAACAGACGTAAAATTTGTCAGTATTTCTTCCATCAAGAAAAATAGTGACGTGTTAAAATTTAAACCGATTGACGCCCCCCGTTCTGGGATCTCATAAATGAATCATATATATCACGTGACCCGTTTGCGGGCGTCAGGGGCCGATTTGAACTTTAGCAAGTCTAGCTTACTTCCTGGAAGGGAAAACGATGCCTTTGTCGTTTGGACCAATTGCGACCTGAAAGCTAAAAAAACACTCTTCACGCCGTCGGTCCTGTAGCACTGGATTTCTTTGTAGGAGAAATTAGCTTTGAAACCGAGATTATTCGGCTTTCATCGCAGAAGGTTGTCGTCTAATCGCATGCCACCAAATGGCAGTTAGCGCAATGATTGCAAACGGTATGTCGTCTTGCTCCGACTTTGATTAAATATTTAATGAAATAAACGTTTTTGTCTTTGCAGACGAAGAAACGAGTTTCATCTTTATGATTCAGCCTCCTACTATTTGAACAACATCACGAGAATATGTGAAGAGTCGTTCATCCCAAACTTACAGGTAGGTTGCTAAAAATTGGCATAAACGCCGAAGCAATCTCTTATTTCAACCGCTACATCTCGTATACGATTTGACGATCAAAAACCGCAATGAAGTTGCAGCTTGTTATCATCGCATGCAACTATATTGGTGCAACTGGCTCCATTGCGCGTGCTTGCATTGTGATCGTGATTTCAACTTCCGCATCTCGTTTTAGGACGTCTTGAGAACGAGGTTGCCGACTTCCGGGATCATCGAATATCTTTTTGACGTCGATCGCTTCGTTTTCGGAATCGTCGACGTCGGAGGGCAGAAAAGCGAACGACGAAAATGGATTCATTGTTTTGAAAATGTGACGTCGATTATATTTCTGGCAGCACTCAGCGAGTAAGTTTAAGTAATTAAGCCGAGCGTGTTTATGTCTTCATCCATTGCCTTCGAATTGGGGAAGATTCACTTCGAATAATTGCAAAAAATGTCACAGAACAGCATAAATATCCCAAGAAGTTGCGTAGGCAGCGGCCGATTCATACCAACGCATTATCTCTAGCGCGTTTCTCCGAGTTGGGCGTATACGAATACACTCATGGACATTTGCGCTGCTGCAATATCCGCAATAAAACATTCCGGTTTATGGTGCAATAATCAGAGTAGGGTTGGCTAAAGCAATATATGCAACGCTATGTTGACTGATCGACATAATTTTTCAAAGCACGAAGAATAGCTTCGAACCTTGTACGCACCTACATAGCTTCTGAACGGAAGTTTGTTGAAATTGTGTTGTAGTAAGCATTACAAAGCCGCTTTGTTTGTTGTCATGACGTTTTAACTTCGCTGCAGGTACGACCAGACGATCCCATCGGAGGAAATCGACCAAGATG